>NC_083771.1:4473928-4773928 GCF_963514075.1 Conger conger
GACCTGCCCAGGAGTTGAGGGGATTTGTTTCATCTTTGGAATGGTTTTGAAAGATTTGAGAAAATGAACTCAGTATTGAAAAAGCTTGTTAGCAATTATTTAAAAAAATATATTAAAAAAAACTTTTCAAAGAGCCATTGAAATTGATTTTGAACAACTGAGTTGATGAAAATTGAAAAGAGCCAAATGTTTTCAGTGACAAATTGAAGCGAATGTGAATTAAGGAGCACTTTCAGCTGTTATTCTACAGCAGTGTGGAAGGGTACTTAATGGCATTTAACTGGCAAGGGTACAAGAGTGATTTTGAAAACTAAGTTAATTGGCAGGGCGGCACGGATGGTGCAGTGGGTAGCACTGCCGCCTCACAGCAAGGAGGTCCTGGGTTCGAATCCCGGTCGGCCGGGGCCTCTCTGTGCGGAGTTTGCATGTTCTCCCCGTGTCTGCGTGGGTTTCCTCCGGGTACTCTGGTTTCCTCCCACAGTCCAAAGACATGCACGTTAGGCTGATTGGAGAGTCTAAATTGCCCGTAGGTATGAGTGTGTGAGTGAATGGTGTGTGTGCCCTGCGATGGACTGGCGACCTGTCCATGGTGTGTTCCTGCCTTTCGCCCAATGTATGCTGGGATAGGCTCCAGCGACCCTGTTCAGGATAAGCGGGTTCAGATAATGGATGGATGGATGGATGTTTACGCACAGAAAAAATGTTATTCTGTTTTTTTAAACAGTTCTGCGCATCAATGGTCAGCAAAGCACACTAATTCACTACTTTTAGTTTTAATACATTTAGATGGACATATTTTTCTTTCCAAGATTTTACGAGGAAAGTGTATTATTGCCACATATCATCTATAGTTTTGTGTTTTAGTAGGAAGAATTGTCCATATGTTTCCAATTTCGACTGATTTATTTTGCTCAGTCTCATTCATGACAATTTTGAAATCCTATCCTCGGCTGAACGTTTTATGCGAGTCAGGTTTCTTCGTGTCCTTGTATTTTACCAAGCTAGACTTCAATATGTAACAGTTAGAACTTCCAGCATAATGAACAAATGACAATAATAGTCCTAACTCTGCAGTCATTAAGACACGAATCTCAGTTTAACAGTCAGACAAAGAGCTGGATAATCAATTCTCCTAATACACACCATATGGCTACATCGAGGGGTAAACTTGGGAGGAACGTTTACAAAGCTGTCTCAAGGTCTTTGCCTTTTGAAAAAGCCAGCTGGTATAGAACAGATATGGAGGTACATTTGCCAAAGACAATTAAATATTATTCTAAACACAAAAATAATAATAGCTTGGATAAAACATAAAATCATAAACTATTAGCTGGATCACAAGGGAAAAGAACATTTTGAAGATGCTGTACTTTCTTCTATAGCTATTGCGTAAACATGTAGAGCTTTATCGTTCTTCTGATCTTGCTTAACAGTCACAGTCGATTGATGAAATATTTGTATAAATATTGAAATCGACAACCACAAATACTTCAGGGGAAAGAAACAGCTATCCATGAATTCACAAACTTGTTCATTCATTCATCAGTCTTTTTTTAGCATGTTTATGAGGCATGGAATGCACTGTACTGTACAGGCATGGAAGTTGATTGCTATTAGTCCCTAGACATAGTAAGTCATTGGGGTTAATACATAATATTTCTTTTTTATTTTCAGTAGTGTATAGGAAAGCCAAGATTTAAGTCATCCTTGGACATCAGATTTGTTAAGGTCACTCCAAAATGAGTGTGTTTGCACCTGCATGTATGTGTGTGTATGTGCATGTGTGTGTATGTGTGTGTATGTGTGTCCGTGTGTATGTGTGTGTGTTTATGTACATGTGTGATTAAGAGGGATCATAAAGAGTAACAGTCCGACTCTGACACATCCCATGAAGCTGACTGTTATTAGACCCTTGCCACAGTAAGTCATTGGGGTTAAGACATTATATTTCTTTTTTATTTTCAGTAGTGTATAGGAAAGCCAAGATTTAAGTCAACCATGGATGTCAGATTTGTTAAGGTCACTCCAAAATGTGTGCGTGCGTGCGTTTATGTATGTGCATGTGCGTGTGTGTGTGTGTGTGCGTGCATGTATGTGTGATAAAGAGGGATCATAAAGAATAGCAGTCTGACTCTGACACGTCCCATAAAGGAAGCATGTGCTTATTCAGCCGTGACAAATAACGCATGCTAATATGCTAACGCCATCTCCTGGGTAACATGCTAATGTTCTGGTTTGATACATTTTATACTTTATCATCTGAAGCCAAAGACTTGTGCAGTTGGCAAAGCAGGGTATGTATATTGCCTCTCCAAACATTGGGAATATATCACAGCTAACGTGTTTTACTGGCGTATAGCATGCCAATGCAAATCTGTGCATTGGATGCTAATGTGAGGCAGTTCTCGGTTTGCTGATGAAGAGTAATCTACAATTTGCATCTGAAACCAGGGGCTTATTCTAAACACCTTGAAATATATCCAGCACATATAAAACAATGCAACATTGGCTTTATGTCAAAGAAGGAAACCAACCATCAGATCCAGATTAGAAAGAAAGTAACAGGTGTTTTTGCATTCTGGTTTGCAGTGCCCTTACTTCATCAAGTATAGGAACGTCAACATGCCATCTCAAAATGCCGTCGGAATCCCAAGAAGACTCTAATCCCAGGAGCAAGGGAAGGGTTCATTTTCCCTGCACCATTTAAATTAACAGACATTGTTATTCTTGTCATTTTATGAGATACTGTTTCCTTTCCAGATATTCAGCTGTATTGTATATTTAACATTCTGAGAAAATCTATCTTGATTAATCTGTTGCATTACTGGGGGATTAGTCATGCGTGAGGTTTTAAATGTTAACATCTGACTGGAAGTGAATTATTGGACATTTATTTTAATTTCTCAGTGTAGTTAGTTACATCTGGTGGATACACCATTATACAACATTTTTTCTTGTTTCTACATGAGATAAAATGAAATTAATGCACAAGATAAAACCTTAAACAAAAGATATTTATGCTTTAATGGAATTACGAACTTCATTTTCAACGGGTAAGTGTTTGTTTCAGTGGAAGGTTCACCTGGGGTGACATCTCATTCCTTTGTGAAATACAAGTCCTTTGCCTTCAGACCCCAGAATGCCCCATCATGAATATAAAAAGCATTTAAAATAGACATATCCAATAAGTCTAATAAACAGTACAGAACCACATAATACTGGCAATTATCCAAGTGGCTCTCATGGCAACTCACCACAAACGATGGCTTCTTACATATTGTATAATGCACACTTTCAAAATGTTTGAGATATGCATAGAGGCTAAAAATGAACTATAATTGGCCCATGTAATAATAATAATAATAATAATAATAATAATAATAATAATAATAATAATTTGTTATTCAGCTGACGCTTCACACACCCGTACCTACACACACACACCATTCACCCACACACTCATACCCACACACACACAGCATTCACCTACACACTCATACTCACACACACCATTCACCCACACACTCATAACTACACACACACACCATCCACCCTCACACTCATACCTACACACACACACCATCCACCCTCACACTCATACCTACACACACACCATTCACCCACACATTAATACCTACACACACACACCATTCACCCACACACTCACACCTACACACACACACAGCATTCACCTACACACTCATACTCACACACACCATTCACCCACACACTCATAACTACACACACATACCATCCACCCACACACTCATACCTACACACACACACCATCCACCCTCACACTCATACCTACACACACACACCATCCACCCTCACACTAATACCTACACACACACACCATCCACCCTCACACTCATACCTACACACACACCATTCACCAACACACTAATACCTACACACACACACCATTTACCCCCACACACATACCCACACACACCATTCGCCCACACATTCATACCTACACACACACACACCATTCACCCATACACTAATACCTACACACTTGCAACAATACTGTTTCTTATATTTTCTAATGGCACAATGTTTCCTTTGGTACCTTGAAAGGCACAATAAACAACAAAATACACTATTGAAATGTACTGATTTCACACTGAAGATTTTCCTGTCCTCAAAGATTCAAGGAAAATAAAAAAACCAAATTATTAAAAATAATAATAATAATCCTTCAGTATGAAGTTATGATAAGAAATCTATTATTTGGACAGTGGCAGCGGATGCTACACACACACGCAAGCACTCAAAATTCACAAAATTCAACATGCCTTCCCCAACCTGAAATGAGATCCCAGTCATAAAGGATTCACACCTCCTTCGGCTTGGCTCGGCTTTTAAAATGAAATCCAGATCAGGGGAGGTCCTGCACCCAGATCAGGAAGCTGGATGGGTCTACAACAAGCCCAGAGACCGGGCACCCCCAACCTCTCCAAGAACACCCCAGGAGGTCCGCCTTGGTGCAAAGAGAGGAAATACCAGACCTGTATTTTGCCTTTGCCCTCCTTCCCGATACACTGTTTATTCAAGTGAGCGCTGTATCTTTAAAGTCAGGAAGGAGGGATTTATCTTTGTTGCTGCACCTTGTGTGGTGCTTCCAGGGCAAACGTGAAATCAAAAAGGCGAACCTATGAAAACAGTGCTTTACACACCGTTCTGTGTTTAAATGGGGATTTGTAAATAGGGTGCAGTTCCCTTAGTGCTGGGGTTGATAGCATTTCAGGGTTATTTCACAGTCAACTAAGTGACTGACTGCTCTCTACAAATGAGTCAGAGTACAGTTTACACACAGAGAGAAAAACATTATTTCTACTCTCGCCAGGCAAAATATTAAAAAGATACAGATTTTAAAGCAAAATGCAACAAAACAATTGTCTTGTATAAGACTTGTCACAGGAGCAGTCCAAATGATTGTGTATCTTGCAGTTGCAACCCTTGGGGCATGAGTCTTATGCCACACAATCTGCAATGGAATTCATAAAATGTCATTAACTGTGGATCCCAAATACTGACTTTTAGAGGTCAATTCTTCTTTCCATATTTTCTTGTAAACTTAATTTCAAGAGTGGGTTTGAGCAGCAGGAAAATGGTCACACGACAACAATGAAATGCAGAACCGGAGCCCCCGGCCAGTGTAAGCCCTGCCGTGTTCTGGACTCTTTCTGAGACTTTTTTTTTCTCACCCATGCACCACAGCCTCCTTACCAGAAGGTGGCTGAAAGACATTAGCTCAAGCGGTAAGAGCAGTCGTCTTGTAGTCGGAGGGTCGCTGGTTTGATCCCGCCCTGGGTGTGTCGAAGTGTCCCTGAGCAAGACACCTAACCCCCAATTGCTCCTGATGAGCCGGTTGGTGCCTTGCGTGGCAGCCAATTGCCATTAGTGTGTGACTGTGTGTGTGAATGGGCGAATGAGAAGCATCAATTGGATGAAAGTGCTATATAAATTCCGACCATTTACCAAGACATGCAGATCGAGTTAGGTCTGCTCCTGCCATTGCCCTTGACCAAGACACTGGTCCCCAGGCACTGCATCGTGGATGCTGCCCACTGCAAGTAACGTGAAATTCAGAGTATCATTTACCCAATAAAGTATATCGTACCTATCTTATCTTAACTAAGCCACCCAGCAGTCCAGCTAGCATTATTTTAAAGAGATAGCCTCTATGATGAAGAATTAGGGCTGTCCTGGTCATTTGAAATATAATTGGCGGATAACTACTGTAAAGCTCCACTATGCTGACCTTCCTATAAAGATATGAAGTTGAACTACAGGTAAATGCCAATATAAAGGAAATACTAATCACTGCATCTCTCTCTCTCTCTCTCTCTCTCTCTCTCTTTGAAGTCTTTGAAGTTTGCTCTTAGTAAAACTGTCAGCTCGCACGCTAGTAAATTAATATCTGTAGTCAACTGATCGACTCATAGTTGAACGCAACCGGAATTTACAGCCAATCGCGTTATTGCACAAGGACCTCACAATTTCAGGACTGTTTAATCCGCCCACTAGATGGCGACCGGTTTGGCCATTCGGAGTGAAGAGTGATGCGCATACGAGTGTTTTATGTTGAATTCTTAGCGAGTGAGAAATTCCTAAAACTCTAACGCAATGCATCAACCTGGAAAAATACCACAATTTGGTGCTATTGTTGTAACTTAACTGATTTAAACGGATCTGAGACCAAGCCCAATTACACAAAATCATATGATCATTAATTTGTTAATGTGAATATTAATTTTACTTGTGCAATGGTATTCTTAATTCTCTCCCTTGGCAGAGCCCCCCTTGCTGTAAGTTACACAACAGCAAAATAAACACTGTAGAATGTTTTAGAAAAGTCAACAGTCACTATTAAAGGTGTAATTAACAAACAGCCAATATGTTAGTCAGTAAATCGTTATACTTGCTGCATTCTAACAGACAGCAGAATTCACAAAGAATTCAGTCTTTCACCCGAAATATAAATGATTATCTTACAATTGCACCTAGGTTCAGTTGACAATAGCGAATATCCCCACATACTGTTAATACACATTCAACGGCAAGATGAAGAAACACAGGGCCAAGCTACTTTAATGTGTATAGGCATCGATGTCTGGCATTTACATGGATGTTATTTGGACGCAATACATCGGTGAAATTAGGTTCTTTTGATGTCAATAATTTGGCATGCAGAGAGATTTTTAGGAATTGTGGTTTTAACAGAACTCTAGAGATTATGCTTAATGTATTTATCTTTTTAAGTTGAAAGTGTTTTTAGATATGACTCTCTTTTCCTAGTGTAGCATGTCAAACTAGTGTAGGTATTCTAAAGACAATTCACTCGCAGCCAAAAGTTATATTCGAGTTTGGAGCTTTGTGTGGCCATGCGAAGTTTTGTCGACGTTATCTACGTTATTTCTCCAAACTGGACCCAGGCCTGCTTGATCTCTAGAGTTGAACAATTCGCCCGAGGAACCGCCTGGAATTCCAACAAGTAGGACGGTGGGGGAAAACCACTCCTGCACGAAAATTCACCAAATACCTAGGACTGATCTGGGAGATTACTTTAATCATAACCTTTCCTCTGATCGCTTCCTTAAAACGGATAGGCTAGGTTCTGCTAGAGAGAGAAGCAATATGTAGACTTATCGGACGGTCCTGGTAATTGCATTTTAGGGCATACTATAACTTAAAGAACCATAATGGTTCCCTGCGTAGTCTATTACCATGTTAATAGCTGGTGGTTTGTAGGGCATTAACAGGACATAACGCTGACAACAGGAAACCGAACACCTCGTGTAGTCTATTCCGTCATTAATTAACCAACACAAACCAACTATTTACACTCAATACACAATGGGAAGCCGTCGGAAACAAATTCCGTCTGCATAAAAAACAAACCAAAAAAAAAAAACATTAAAAAGCCTAATGACTGAATACGTGCCTTACTTTAAAAGCAGAGTAACGATTCAAAAAGAACTGAAGAACCGCGATCCCGATTTATATAGGCTGCATTTAAATTATACAGGCACTCTATACCCACTTGTCTGGCCACAGTGAGTTATGCAAGTCTAGTGCTTACATTTCATTTGCGATACATTCCTGTAGGTGTTTATTTGTGTGAAGTTTCCCTTTTAATCTACACACAGCCGCTAAAATAAAATGTCAAAGCAAGGACCGGTTGGCCGGTGCCCAGCATTATCTAATGCCCGACCCTTGAATAAATTCTTCAAAACAATCTTCTTTTTTTACTTTCTCAATGAGAGTCCCTGCTCCTCCCCTGTTGCCCGCGGGGATGAAATGCTTTAATCAGATTATTGCACAGTACGAGTGTGTGCTGTGGAGGGGGGATTTGCGAGAACAGTTCTGCCCTGACAGAGATGATCGCGCAACTTCAGTATCCCACTGCGAGCGAAACATGAGGATTCTTCGAAGTAGTGGATGCACACAGAAAAGACACTAAAGGAGTGATACTTCCCAGATATATGTTGGCTATGGTCGAGTTGGTGCTGAAAGGGGGTACAGAAGGAAGCAAAGAACAGAAGTGCGGAGGTTTCTTACGACGGAGGAAGCACCCTTTCGTCGAATAATTAATAGAAAGTTGCAGCAACAAGTCCATGCACGATAGAAAGTTTAACCCGCACCTCGTGTGTTTCCTCAACACTACCGAGTATCCGCAAACTCTGGAATTACAAGATTCGTGATCGTGTTCATAGGACAAACCTCAGAGTTAAACGACCAATGGGAAAACGGCGTGAAGAATGAAACAGGATTGTCAAAAGTATGAAGGAAAGTATCAAACGGTTGCGAACATAGCCTATTCCAGATTTGCTTTTGATTTCAGAGTAAACATGTGACAGAGGCGTACCACGTTATTTATCAAAACGGTTTGAAAGATGAAAAACACCGTCAGGAAACCCATCGCAGTATGCCATAGTAATTCCCCTCTTGAGAACTGATGAAACTTCAGCCCATTTATGCACCTTAAAACAATATATTAGCCTAGCCGTAAAAGACTTTCACACAGAGACGATGAGTGCTGCCAGGACAGCAGCAATACATCGGGCAAACTCTGGCTGATTAAGTTGAAGTTTTCTACAGTTTATAATATACGTAGGCTGCTGTAGTCTCAAATGTTGTAAGGTGACGGGAAGAACATTTGTGGAAACCCCGTTCACATTTGGAGCTACGATGCTGATCACTTGGGGCGCATTTATCCAAGCATTTCTAATATTGTTGGTGAGAGCCAACCGGTGGAACCTGAGAGACCCAGCTCCATGCGAACTCAACAAAAAGGTACGTTTCCCCCGTAAAATATAGCTAATCGCGTAGGTTACTCCCTTTACGAACTATAAAACGATTCATTTTAGGAACTGATATGCCCCGTGTAAAATAACAAAATGTTGTATGTTATCCAGACCAAGTTATAGCATATCAATTGAAAACATCAGTGGGTAGGGATTTTTTTTCGAACTACAGTAATGATCAATTTATTGTCATTTTATTGCACCCCATATTAAATATTTATGTTGTGGTGACAATGAGATGTTATTGCTGTCCCTTGATGTTCGTCGGAACCGTAATTTGCCCCCTGAATAGGTTATTTAACTCCCATTTGTTGATGTAGCACACACTGCCTGTTTTGCAAAGTGAACTTTAACGCATTTACAAGTGTTTCAAAACAACTTCCATTACTGGTAAACAGCTGATTTAGCACAGTTTTAAGAGTTAACACTCAGTCGAGAGCTAGGCCTGCACCGAAAGTACCGTTAAGTCATTTATTTTTGCAGTTATTGTGCCAGTGACTGAATTTTGTTATTTTATTTTGTTATATATTTAAGTTCGACATTCATTATTTCACATCACTAATAGACCAATTCCGAGCAAATGGCTTTCCAGGTATATGTCGGCTTACGTCAATTTCAAATAGTTTATAAAGCTTTGTTAAAAAATATTTTTATTACAATCTGCTCACACAATATAAACTATGAACTATTTTCCATTTTATACATACCAGCATGTTGGAGCAACTTTTTGTTTTACAGTGTGCTAAATCGTATGACAATATATAGATCTTTTGGAAAAACGCCTGGGGAATTTTGTGAGTTTTGAGAATGTGTTGACATTAACACATTCTACCAAATAACATAAGGTGTTTATGGAGTCTTGTAAATCACATTTAGAATGAATTGCTCCATACAAATTGAGTGACTTGTATTGGCAAATGACAGATTTATTGAATATTATTTCATGAATTAAATGGTAAATGGTAAATGAATTACTTTGTGTTACAACAGTAGCGACGTCTAACACAGACATAGACTACATACATTAGATGCAGCTGACGACGTGACTGCGATGCACAAAAGACATGTCAGTCCCGATCAGTTCCAGATTGGCTGAGAAATTAAACGCGCAGTGCGCCGGTACTAACATAACCGTGTCTCCTCTCCGCTGCTGCAGCAAAGTGACCTGAACTCGTTCCTGTGGACCATTAAACGCGATCCGCCTTCCTACTTTTACGGAACCATCCATGTCCCCTACACCAGAGTTTGGGACTTCATTCCGGAGAACTCTAAAAAAGCCTTCCAGGAGAGCAACATTGTGTACTTTGAGCTGGATCTGACCGACCCCTACACCATCTCGGCGCTGACCAGCTGCCAGCTGCTGCCGCAGGGGGAAAACCTGCAGGATGTGCTCCCGCGAGACATTTACCGCCGGCTGAAGCGCCACCTGGAGTACGTCAAGCTCATGATGCCCTCCTGGATGACCCCGGACCAGCGGGGGAAGGGCCTCTACGCGGACTACCTCTTCAACGCCATCGCGGGCAACTGGGAGCGGAAGAGGCCGGTGTGGGTGATGCTGATGGTGAACTCACTCACCGAGGCCGACATCAAGACCCGGGGCGTCCCCGTGCTGGACCTGTACCTGGCCCAGGAGGCTGAGAGAATGAGGAAGAGCACGGGAGCCGTGGAGAAGGTGGAGGAGCAGTGCCACCCCCTGAATGGGCTGAACTTCTCCCAGGTGAGCTGGGGCTGGGAGACAGGCGGGCAGGACTTAATAATAATAATAATTTGTTATTTAGCGGAGGCTTTTATCCATAACAACTGACAGTTGATTAAAGTAAACAGGAGACAATCCCCCCCCCCAGAGCAATGTGGGGTGGGAATGGCAGCCTGTAGCGTAGTGGTTAAGGTACATGACTGGGACAGCCTGTAGTTTAGTGGTTAAGGTACATGACTGGGGCAGCCTGTAGCATAGTGGTTAAGGTACATGACTGGGGCAGCCTGTAGCGTAGTGGTTAATGTACATGACTGGGTCAGCCTGTAGCCTTGTGGTTAATATACATGACTGGGACAGCCTGTAGTTTAGTGGTTAAGGTACATGACTGGGACAGCCTGTAGTGTAGTGGTTAAGGTACATGACTGGGACAGCCTGTAGCGTAGTGGTTAATGTACATGACTGGGGCAGCCTGTAGCGTAGTGGTTAATGTACATGACTGGGTCAGCCTGTAGCTTAGTGGTTAATATACATGACTGGGACAGCCTGTAGCATAGTGGTTAATGTACAACATGACTGGGTCAGCCTGTAGCGTAGTGGTTAATGTACAACATGACTGGAATAGCCTGTAGCCTAGTGGTTAATGTAAATGACTGGGGCCCAGTGGGTGGGTGGCTCAAGCCCCGGTGTAGCCACAATAAGATCTGCACAGCCATTGGGCCCTTGAGCAAGGCCCCTAACCCTGCATTGCTCCAGGGGAAGATTGACTCCTGCTTAGTCTAATCTGCTGTACGTCGCTCTGGATAAAAGCGTCTGCCAAATGCCATTAATGTTAAGGGCCTCGCTCAAGGGCCCAATGGCTGTGCAGATCTTATTGTGGCTACACCGGGGCTTGAGCCACCCACCCACTGGGTCCCAGTCAAGCACTTTAGCCTCTAGGCTACAGGCTGCTCCAGGCATGTACATTAAACACTAGCCTACAGGCTGCTCCAGTCATGTACCTTAACCACTAGGCTACAGGCTGCTCCAGTCATGTACCTTATCCACTATGCTACAGGCTGCCCCAGTCATGTACATTAACCACTATGCTACAGGCTGCCCCAGTCATGTACCTTAGCCACTAGGCTACAGGCCGCCCCCCAATACTTTGTACCAATTACATTGCCATACTGGTTGAGAGTACTGCCACTGTTAACTAGCTTCGTATAATCGTGGCCAGAATCAGTTTGCTACCTGTCCCATGAAGTTTAACGGTGTGTCTAACTGAACTAGTTCTGTGTGCCAGCACTGCTATTCTGTCAAGCGTGCGCACGTCATTATTAGAGCAGTATCCCGTTTCAGTGTTCCTCTCATCCATCCCAGCTGGATTCATTCTCTATGTGTAGCTCCTGTCTTTTTTTATTTCTAGTGACTGTGGTCTAAAGTTCATTGAATTCAAGAAATTAAAATTTCATTGACTTATTCATTCTCTCATTGTTGAGGCAAAAGTATTGGAGAACATCCTTGCTGACTTCGTGACAACTTCTTTTATGTTTGTCAAACCAACTAAAATTTTACTTTCTTAGGCAGTATTTTCATGATGTGATGCGCATCAAGATAAATGTCGATTTCCGAGACATCTGGGTAGGATTTTTTGAGTCAAAATATACGTGGATTGGATCAGCTGAACAAATAATCCACTTTGGTGTCTGTTCCTGTATTAAGAAAAATTTGACCCTAATGGTTTTCTCATGAATCTAACTCAAAACATCCCTGTTCGTGCTTGGATAACTGTCGGCCTTGCAATTATGAAGGTCCTTTAAAGCATCCAATTGCATCAAGACCATTTTGAGTCGTGCAATTTGTGCTCGTGTCCCACTGGAACTAAGGGGATTACACGTGGCAATTTCATAAAATGTTTGGATCCAAAGCAGTGTTAGTAAAAGCAGAAACAGACATAGACTGGTCCTTCTCTAGTGCAATGCGCAGTGTATGTTTTCAGCATCGTTCTCTTTAGGACTCACACACTGCACATCATAGATTCCGTTTGAGTGCAGGCCTCTGGACCTCTCGTTTTTACTTCTACCATTTGTTTCCATTAGAGCAAGTTAATTTCTACAAAAAAGTAGTATTATGTAATGATTACAATGTCTTATTTCCATGGTTATACAACCAGTCAATATAATTCAGAACATCTTCCTGCCTGTTTCATTGAACCAGCACAAGGCCAGAGAGGAACAGGGAACCAAAACAGCCGAGCCCCAAGTCACTTCATTTCAGTGTGAAAGGTTCCTCCAAGGCCAACACTAGAGAAATGTATTTCCTTGACAAGTGTAGGGTGAAGCTGAAGGCATCCATATGAAATCTGACCGGATCAGGAGTAGATTATTTTTTTCTGTCTTGAAGCAGGTCATTTTCCTCAAGTGTCATTGGTTTCCAGGGGCTATGCTCTGAATGATCACTTTTTGCCGGTCAGCGTGCGCACTAAACCCGTTCTGACAAGTGTGCTGGGTCGCATAAGTAATTGATTTCTCAAGCAAGACACCTTTGTCTGTTCTGGAACTCGTGGAACTGTGCAGACCTCGAAGGAATGTCCTGGTAATGAAAGCGGTGTTTTCTTTTTCCCCGTCACTGTAAGCACTGGTCCATAAACAAAGTGATTAATCGGCTGGCTTCAGCGCACTACAGACCAGGAGTTGGACGGACCCTCATGTGTCTCGGTTCATAACTGAAAGCTGCAGAAGGGAGTCACAGCTCTCTGTCATCATTCATACGGGATTAAAGCACACAGGCATCGCCATAAGTCTTTTACAGTCTGCTTATGAAAACACAAAGTGCGTATTAGATAAAGTAGTGAGTGGTCAGCGTGCATTGTGGATACGGCAGCTGTCCCACCTGGGGTCTGAAGCCAAACCATATGCTGAGGTATCTGTAGTCAAGATCATTCTCATGAATTTCTTTTCTAGAGACAAGCCTAGAAAGGAAGACCCAGTAAATTCCACACTTATTATTGTGTTTAAGCAGTCAATTCAAACAGAATTAGAAAATAAAGAGTAGCCCTGCATCAAATTGCATCTGGAGAGAGAGAAAAATGATAATTATAAATAGTGTTTGTGCAGATGGCGTTGCTTAAGAAAAGAGATCAACTCGTGCTTTCGTCCCCATCTGTGTCCAGATATGTGACAGAAGTATAGTTTATATGCAGCAGGCATACTTTTACACCAAGCCAAGCCTGAAACCCAATTATTGTTATAACTTCAACTTAATTATGATATTCTTCGCCCGCAATTGAAGAATGTTAGTTTTCCATGGAGAAAAATAATGGGCCTTCTTAGTCCAATTGCTGGTTTTTAAACAGCAGCAGAACAAAAATAGTCAGCAAGCAAGAAAGGGATGATTTTCAGTTCCACGTTCTGCATGCACAGGCATGTATTAAAATGGTGGAAATGGTTGATGGAAATGTAGCTAATTGTCTGTTTCAGATAATTACGAGATAATTATAAAAAGATGACAACCGTTGGAAATAATCATGTAAAATATTGGTGGTTGTTGCCATTTTATTTCAGTCTACAAAGAGAGCCTGAACTTTTAAAATAATTATTCCTGAAATGCCTGAGTGCAGTTACAGTAGAAAGAAAACTTTGATTGGGTATGCAAATGAATGCTCACATGTATTCTCACACTGTTATGGGTTGATACAGTGTAGTTTAGATATTTTTGCTTACATTACTTCTCTGATACATGAAACAGAAATAGCAAACTGTGACCCAGTGCTGAAAAAGGTAATTGCATTCATATGATCACTCAATTTTTGTGGAACAGCATTGTGCAGAAAGCTGACTCTGAACATGTCAAGTGCAGATTGTTAAACGGTTCGAATCAGTGAAACTATATAATTTCCAGTGTGTTGATTACTGAAATAGCACTGCATAAGTGTAGGTTTTAGGACCCATGTAAATACAATAGTGGTCCTTATTTTCCATTCTTGGCAAAATTTTGGCAACCTGCCAATCATTTTCTAAGTTTGCCAACAGCGGAAAAATCTGTCTGAACCTGTTGGCTAATCAGATTAGATCTTAATGAGTGATGTTTCCATTAAAAATAGAACAAAACCCTGCATATTCCATGCCCCTTATTGGATGGACTTCAAATTCAGCAAGTTTCCTGAAGTGTTAAATGTATTAATTATTTTATATTTTTGTAGCATTAATTTAATTTGCACTTGCATGTGTTTAAAATAGCAACTTAAATGTGTTAAGAATAATAAGCGTAAGCTTATCATTTGAAGGGGTACTTTTTCCTGCTGTTATAAATTACGCATTTATCATTGTCCAGTCATGGTTGCAAAAATAATTTCATCTCTGAAAGAGGGGGATAGGTGTCATATTTCTAAATGACTAACCAAAATGGTTGGATGGAACTAGCTCAGATAAGCAATTTCAAAATACGTATTCACATTCATATTTAATTATTTGAAATAACCCATGACCACTGTGATATTTATTTTATGCATTTTATATGGTTACTCTCAAACCTTCGAATACAGAGTACATAACGGTGGCTTTGCTGAAGGGCAAAAAACCTTCTTAAATATTGTACCACAGATGTTTTAGATTTCCCCTCCTGAGCAAAAGATCCGTGGTGAAGCTTCATGGGAGTTTGGTTCTGAATTTGACTGGCATGGGGTCTTGTAAAGCAGCAGCTGGGTTTGGGAGCTGGCGATAGGAAGAAATCAGAAACTATACTATCCTGGGTGCGCTGCCACAGTGTACCTAAAAGTGTCACCGTTACATTTCTTCACAGAGCTAACTGAAGTACTTTACACCCTACAGACATTTGATTATGTCAGCATATATCATGACTTTAACCTTTGACCTTAAAGTTTTTATATATATATATATATATATATATATATATATATATATATATATATATATATATAGCATATATATATATAGCATATATATATATATTAAATCTACATTTTGTCCCTTCCTTTGGCTTATAGTAATTATTGATTCTTCAACATGTTGTTTTTGGAAGGAAGGCATCTTTGATTTTAGGAGGTTTAATATAATTGGCGAGCGAGAGACTGAGAATATAGGATAAATTTGCTTTATTTACAAATGATGCAAATCATCTAATCTCTATTTTCCCTCTTGGCATTTTCCCCTGATGTGCACTGTGATGAACAAAGACATTCATATCACAGATTGTGATCTCTTCGTCGCAGTAGATACCTCGACATCCCGTGGGCAATTTGGATTATTTCTGCCTTTAAAACCAACAGTGTGGGGTACACAGACGGCTCCAACAGTAACCGACAATTGCTCACTCCCTTAACAAAGTACCACGTGGAGAGCCCGTCATGGCAGACTTTAACATGCTAGCATCATGGATGCGTCCAAAAGAACCACTGAAAATAATTCTCCATTGCTCTAGGTCATTAAAGCTTCACGGTTCCTAATTTATCTGGATAGTGTTGTGAATAGGTACTACATAATCTATAGTACTTATCTGTCATCTCAAAAATATGTTGAGTTGTATGTTTTACTAAAGCACTGTGGCGGCCCATTGGGGTGCCATATAATTGGCTGAATCATCGCCCAGGGAGGAAGGGTTAAATTCGTCACTGTTATCCCAGACTCATATCACGCAAAAGGGTTGCAGAGAGTAAAGAATACACATCTGACAGCACCCACACTCTTTGCTCAACCATTGATGGAGGACTGCAGTCATGGTGCAATACAAACTTGAAAGAAAAAAATCGATTAAAAAAGGCCAAATGTGCAGTTCAAAGAGTGATGTAGAGAGTAATGTTGCTTTCTGAACAGACATGTGAAGACAGGCTTAGCTGGTGGTTATCCAGAAGGTTTTATAACATGGAACCTTATGAATTTAGGATTTATGATAAAATAGCACTTTGATATTTGATTCTTTAAACTTTGCTCCGGTCATATATCAATATATCAAGACACAGTAGCTGTGTCTGTTTAAAATCCTGCTGAAAAAGATGGCTAATGCCCTCGGTTTGTAAAGTAGGTGCTAATTGTGTTGCAGTTTGGGTTTTCCACTTGGTTACTGAGAAATTTGAGTATTGCAGTCTTCTTAATTTTTTTGGATGTGTGTTGCAGATAGAGGTGATAGTTGTAATCCTGATAGCGCATTAAAGGAAACCCCAGTGATGGGCCTGAACAGCCAATGTACTAATTAATGGTTGTTCTTTAAGCCTTTAACAGGTCATCATTATCTCAATTGTTTTCGATAGTTTACTGCTGGGTAAATGTAACAGTTGCTCAAGGGATCAATTTGGGCTGTCCCAGTCAATCCCTCAATTAGCATTTGTGTGCAGCAGTTACAAGCAATTACCCGAGCTTTGTGTCTTTATTAGCACACATCGTCACTTAATGTGCAAATATCATGATAGCAGGGAACTGCTAAATGTGAGAAATGGACCTTTACCTGCATGCGTAGGCATTTCACGCTGTTTACAAAATTAAACAACATATAAGCAACATGCCATAGCCATCTGAATCCACAAAATGTTTCATGAATGTAATATATACATGATCACATTTATTAAGATGCTGTTTTGTGGAGGAGTTGGTCAAACGTCACAGCATACCACCACAAAGATAATAATCCAAATAGTCCAATCTGTCCACTAATATGCAGTTATAAAGACATAAATGCCTGAACTGTGGAGCATTTCAACTTCATACACATGAATTGCAAGAGCAGCTGTTTAAAACGGAGAAATAATTATTCCTATTAACCCCTGTTGACTTTTAAAGACCATGTACTATGTGAACAAAAGTAAAATGATCTGACATGGAACAGAGATTATGAAAAAGGAATGTCAGATCTGTTATGTGAACGGAACTGATTTAACTTTCTTTTTTTCCGATAACATCTGAACAACCTTTGATAAGCTGTAAAGCAGTTCTTTCACTGCTTTTCTGTCTTGGCAAAAGACCTGAGATAATCAAGGGCCGAGACAATATGCACGATGATGGTCTATTGCCTTTGCTTAGGCTTTGAAAAAAATATTCCTGTTGCAGGGTTTGTCCAGACACAGACGTATTGTAGGCACACTCATTTTGTTCTCTGGTGTTATAAATTGATAAACATCAAATGAAATTCCTTTTCATTTCAGAACCTGCCTGGAGCTTTTGAAAGTTTGTTGTAAAAAGAACTGCGTCTCTTATCCTTGACATTTTTAGTGCAGGAGACAGATGATCGATTCATACCTCAAGCTGTTAATGGAAGTATTTTTGAAGTAATTCCTACCGACTCAAAGTTCCTGTGTGAGCATAAACTCTGATAAGACATGCTCTGTGTAAGAAATGGTCTGTGTGCTTTCAAAAAAGATTTTTATATCTCTCCATCAGTCCATTTTATACATCTTGCATCTGTGGTGGACAGGAATAGCAGATATTTAATTGGACGGAGGGCCAGGGGGTTGACCCCCTTGGACTGTTCAGTTGTAGGGAGCCCATGTCCATAGATTACATAGCAACAGTCAGCTTTGTCTTAACACTGACACAGCAGGAATTTAGAAGCACATTTTGTGCAAATCTTTGAAGATCCAAAAGCCAGAGTTGACAGGAGATGAACGTGCCCTTTGAGAAAAGCAGTCAATAAACTCACTGATGGCTTTCCTGATAAGATTCATGGACACTGTGTAATAAATCCTTGAATGTTGTCACGATTGAGCAGGCGTTGGTGAATGTCGAGATTCTAAAGGTGCTTCTGCTCTTTTGTGCTCTTTTGTGGTCTTTTGTGGTCTATTTCGTGAAGTATTGAGATGTTGTGCAGGTGATGTTCTAATGCTAGCTGCTCTGCTCATCTGTGCGGCAAACAGGAAGTGGGGGGAGAACGGGACCGGTAAGGTTTAATGTGGTTGGCACTTGGTAAGGTCCATTGGCCATATCTGGTAGCTCTGCTCCCACAGTTCAGCACCATGTTTTGGGGGCTGGAAAATTGTGTGCCCCTTTGAAGTTGGAACCTAAATTTGTTATAAAAGCCTATGCCACAGCATAGCAAGGCCCTTAGAAGTAGACGTGTTAAAGTTATCTTTTTTGAAACGGACAGTCTTTGGTCGACATTCATTATGGACATTACATACATCCATTACAAGTAAATGAGAGGAGAAGAAAAAACATTTTGACAGCCAGCCTTTATAGACTTAATGAAATTTGAACTCCAGTAATAGCCTTTGTGAGTTTGCCATGGCTCTTGTTGAAATACTCACTGAAATGGCAGCATAGATCTTGTTGTGTGCCAGTTAATGGTTGGTCTAATAATCACGTACAATTTCTGATTTCATTTGAGACAGAACATATATTTCGGCAGAACTGCATTAAAAGTTTTGAGAGAGAAACTCGAGTTACGGCTGAAAAAATGACCATTATACAACATTGCCTAATGTCCAGCCTTCAATTGCAGTGGTAACTTGCAATTTTTGCTTTTGGGGCTGAAATATGGCAGAAATCAAACCTAACGTTTTGCCATTTCCTTACTAAAGGTCAGACCAATATTCTGAGGTGGTGAGAACTATGACTGTCCATCTTTTGGAACCATTATAACAATTCCTCTGAAAGAAAATCATTTAGAGTGGCAAGTAAACTAAAAAATACCCCAAAAAAGTGTGGTCTTGGAGGAAAGTTTTGATCTTTAAAAGGATGCATTCAGCAGACACACAGATGGGCAGGCAGAGGATTTAATTGTGATTGTATGGCTCATATTTGAGATTTTAAAAAATTAACACCCCGTTATCATCTCTAATATTTAGGCCTATAGAACAGAAGCCCATTTGTATCTGTACACGGAATTACATTTCTTGATCTGCATTTCTGATTTCTTCATACAGCCAGATCTAAAGCCTTTCTTTCTCCCCCTCATCTGTCAGAATTCTCAGCACACTTCGTATGTGCGATATATTCTATTTAGCTATCACACTGCAAGGAATATCACACTTTTTTGGGGGGGGGTCCCTGAAAGGTATTTCTTACTCCTGTTGCTGGATTTATACGGGGTCAGCGGTTCTGTTTAATGCGCAGTGATCTGCCCTGGCACTTCTGAGAGTGAAAGGCTGTTCCCTGCCCCCCACCCTTTGTATTGTTTACTTTTTGTCCCGCTCTGAGAGAATTCCACACGCTCAGGAGGAGCTGCCTCCGTTTTCAGGGTCATTTGCGCCCAAAGAGTGTTTGTCTTTGGGGATGGGGTGGAATTGTCAGGATTTGGTAGCCGACCTCATAAAAGCTGTAGATCTCTGACAAGAAGCCCACTGTTCCTCTCACAGGCTCACAGTTAATTTCATCTCCTCTCTCTCTCTCCCCCGTCCTCTCCTTTTTCTCACAAACGGCCCCACGTCCTCCATAATGCCCAGGGCTCCAGCTTTGGTCTCACTGTTCTCTCCGTTTGACATTGTGGAGTATTGAATTTTATCTGGCCATTTTTAAAAGTACATGTTTTTGGATTCTGCATAACAGCATTTTTTTCATATGCAAACAATAAAATATACATATATCAAAGTATTTGAATATAAATAGACCCTCAACGCTAAATCAGAGCTGAACATTAAGCCTTTTAATGCTGTAGCTAACAGTCTATTAGACTGTGATGCAGTGATTCTGGTTATCAGAGCCAATACAACAAAGTTTGTAATAGTCTGTATTGTGCTCTCGAAAAGTTAACAGTACATCTTGACCTTTTGCTTCTAAAGTGCAAGGCATGTAGATTATTTGTTCTGTGTTTAGGGGTCTTACTGGATCTTTTCTTGCATTTATATGGGATTTATGTTCAGCGTGTGCCTGGTAAATTTGCCAGTGTTTTTTTTTTTTTGGTCCAGGCCTCATCCGGGGGTATTGGATGGATTTTTGTAATCCATGTATGTGTGGTTTCTATTTCAGGAATTGCTCTCACCAAGCCTGTGGCAACTGAAGTCCTGAAAGAGATCCCCTGCCAATTCTACATCTTGTTCTTTTTACGGCAGGGACTTTCATGAGTAACCGAACCATTGTTGGCATCCTTAACGTTTTAGACTTTTTGGTAGCAATTATGCCCAACAGTGAATGGCTCCTACAGAGTCAACTCTACAACTTTTTTTTTTTTTTTGATTTTGAAAATTCTTGAGAGGATTAATGAGCAGGGCTTATTTTGCCCGCCTCCTAACAAGCACATCTTGTGCACAGGACACAATCAGTGTGAATGTGGCCTCTGTCAATTAGAGCTTCAAACCCTGACATGAACCTGCTTGAAAAAAAATTATCTCGGGAAAGCCATCGCAAAGATGAGCGTTAGAAGTCATCCAATCTCTGTAATGGACGTGCCTAACAAATGTTCAGTGCTATTACCATATGTAGCTTCAGCAAGGAAACATTTATTTAACCCATGTTCCTTTGTGGTTCCAGAAGGAAGCAGGTTAGTAACCCCTGTGCACCAGCAGATGTTGCAGGGTTAAAACCTTTTAACCTGCTTTTGAAAGCGATGTCTGCAGTGGAAACTTGAGCATTACCATCTTTGTTGAGTGCAGAAAGCGAACAACTGCACAAAAGGCATCTACAGTGTGTATGCATTCATACATTTAATACATAGGGCATCCTCAGATAATGTCATCATGCCACAATGGCCATTTGTGCGTAGGATGGCACTCAGCAAACTGACTGAAACGGGAGACTTAAAGAGGATTTTTGGAACACATGCAGTAGTCCTGTTCATTTGCACACATTCTAATTAAGGCCAATTAACAAGCTGCAACTGGTAGCTTTCCTTGCTGTGTGTAGTTTCCCACAGGACAAACTGTAACCTTTAAACCCAATCATTACTGTCATCTGTCCAGCTATTGATGAAATTAAAAAATGAATGGCAGTAGATATAGCCAATTATTCCAGGTTGTATTTTGTGAAGGCATTATTTTTCTTTATATCACCAAAATATTGTGGCTTTTTTTTCTTATATATCCAGACTATTACAACTAGAGAAATGTACGCTTCATTATCCATACCCAAAACACAGATGACTTTAAAATCAGCATACATGGTTTAGATGCTCAGGATATTGGCAAAGATTTTCCGAAGTTTGTTTGCTAGTCTTTACTGTGTGTTCTGCTTAGCACTCTAATACACAGAAAACGGAGGGATGTTCCTCTAAATATAATCTTGAAACCATCACGCTGATTTTACCAAACTGAAACATATTCTTATCGTTCCCTGGTGTGACAGGACTAAAGAGAAGGCTATGCTGTAATACACAGCTAAGAGAAAGCTTTGTGAATACCTCCCAGTGGATTATTAATCAAAAACTATTTCTGCCCCTCCTGTTTCCAGCCCACCAGCCTCTGCTGTGTGACATAAATACGGCTGTTGAAATTTGGGCATCCTGTCTCCAACCCTGTGCAATGGTTTCAGGCTATTTTCCCCTCCGTTCTTTAAACACAGACGTACAGATCCAGCAAGCAGGCCCACTGGGCCGATCTCAATGCTACAAATCCCTGGATCTTTAAGCCCTTTGATCCGGTAATGCTACTTTAAACTATAGGTCTGCTCCAAATCAATCAAAGCTGAATAAGTTCCCAGGAAACCTGCTTCATGAATGGGCCATTCCATGCCAACTCCAGCAGGTCGCACCACAGCACCCCTTAGGATTTTCTGTGCGTTTGTAGATAATGATGAGATATAGAACTAAATTTTGAGCTTCATATGCAACTATCCTGCTGGTAGAGCCGTTTACAGTTCGGCCGGTGTCGTGATGAAAAACACGTCACGGCACGAAATGCAATATTTCTAAACTTAACCTAAACCCCTAAATCTTTTGAATCTAGAAGTCATATCTGGCCTCAAAAAATTTTTGTGTAGTTTTATTTGTAAATGAGAGTCATCTGAGAGAACTTTCTCATTGTGTAAAGATAAACACATTACTAATAGCATTAGCTGAGGTTTGACCAAGGTAAGTTCAGTTTGGCCATTTTTAGCACATTTATACCCACCCAGAAACCAATGTCACAAATTTCACCGGACCCTCTACTTTGGATATGTTGAAGTTACATCCTTCAAGACAGAGTTAGCAGTGGTACTCAGTGGGTTTTGTTTATACAACACTTCCAACTATCCTGGCTTCATACATCATTACATGCCTCTATTATCTAAAATCAAAGAATCTGATTGCAATTAGCAATATAGCCACTTTGGACTATTTAACTTTTGTCACACATGTAAGCTTATGTCACCCATATAAGCTCCCATCTTCCATAGAGATGAGAGAAATCTACATATAAAACGGCATATAGCTGCTAGCATGTTAAATCTAACCATATTTTATCGATTCTAAACAAAATTAAAATGTATGGAAGCATTCATTAACTTTATTATTCTAAGCATGAGCCACACAGACTGTAGACATGATGGATGTGTTATGATATTTGCACCTGGTTGACATCGTAATCTCAAGCCCGCCTCAAATCAGTGATAACAATGTCATAATGCACAGGATCAATTCATTATTAAATAGTTTAGTAGCTATGGAAGGCATCTTCAATAGATTAGATGGCAACGAAAGTCGTGTTTGGACCGAAATCCTTAGAAAATCTGAATGTGAATCTATAAAAAAATGCAGAAGTATTCTGCATTAAGGCATTTTTCAAACCCCAAAATAATGATCTTTCGAAGAAATATCCAGAAACCCCCTCCTAATCACTCGGTATCCATCGTGTACGGAGGCAGTGTTTTTAAGAACAAATGCTCTCTGGGCTAAGAAAACTGCACGTGGGAGAAACCTGAGCTCACCTCTGAAGGCATATAATGAACTGTGTTCAAAACTGGAATAAAGGCTCTTTTGGCTCTCCGGTCGCTAATGAATGTAAATGAATGCAGAACGTCCCCGGTGGATACAACGGGGGATAATGGCAGCAGGAGTAGTACGTAGCGCACGTTGTGTTAAAACTACAGATTACACCCTCGAGTCAACAGCCCCGGGGAGATTGATATGCGCTCCCGTTTCTGCTTTTGTTTTTCCTCCTAATTTCGTAAAAATTGGGAGTTCTCGGGTTTGAATCGGTTTGGCTTAATTATGTTGTTCTGAAAGGCCCATACTGATCCAGGGAACAGTGACTCTCTGTGGTCCACACCTCCCTGTGCCTCTCCCCCTGTCCACCCTCCTGTCAGACCCAGTGCTGATGGGTGTCGGCGGTTGGATCAACTGCCCAGCACTTGTGATCCATTGGGGAGGGCATAGAGGAGCCATCATCCTGGGCTCTGTAGCCATTTTGTTTCTGATGCTGATGCCTCCTGACAGTCTAAATAGGCGGCGGTGGCTGCGCACCAAGGTAAACTGGCTTCTCGAGAATGTGTTTTTTTGTGTGTGTGTGTGTGTGTGTGTGTGTGTGCCTCGCTCAGTGTATTGAGGGAGGTAGGCCTGATGTAATGTCATACATTCCCCCTCCAAGACTGTGTGGGAAGTGGTTGAGGTTAGTCCCGTAAGTGGCTGAGAAATCAGAGGAGAAACAGGGATCGCACACACGGCCCGCGCGGCCAGCCAGGTTCAGACGCTCCAGGGAGGGCCCGCTCGCCAGGCCCAAAGACAAGCGCGTATTCAGCCCACATCTATCCAGGCTAACCGGCCCCATCCCTGGGTGCCTAACATGTTTATTTTCCCCCCTCAGAATGCCAATACAGTAGCCCATTCTGTGAGAACAGGTCCCCTTCTTTCCAGAGGCTTCTTTAACTCGGTCCATTGTCAGTTAGTCAGGCATATATTTTACAAATTAATTTATATTTGCAGCTAGTTAACACAGGGGCAGGTTGGATCTCCTATGTGAACAGCTTACTGCTTACACTTATCAATAGTTGACATTTTTTCTCGAATGAAGTTGTCTGTAGTAAAATCCTTGAAGTATGTCCACCTCACTCTTATCCCTCCCCTCACCTCCCCGATAGGAAAATTAATAAAAATCTTCAAAGGCATGCTTTAGTCAGACCTCAAGATTTTTCCAGTAATCCATAATGAGGAGTCCTCGCTCTCCAGCCGTTAGACCCTGCCGGAATGCAGGGGTCACAGCTCGAGACCAGGCCGGTGTGTGGAGTGCGTGCCGCATCAAAGTGCAGACCTGGAGCTGCGACTGCTGCTGGCTGAGCCAAAATGGACAGCCAGCAGCAACAGTCTCTAGCAGGGGCTGACCTTGAACAGTCTGCCAGAGAGACAACTTGTGCGCTATTTTCACAGTCTGGAGTAATAAAATTAGAAAAATGGCATCGTTGACCAGAAATGAAACGCACATGTGTGCCACTGAATTATTCGTTACGAGACATAAATAAGCACTGACATCCATACATGAGTGTTTTCACAGATCAGTTAATTTCGTAACTAATAGTACGATATGTGTTAGACTACTTACTTCTCCGAAACGTCTTTGGGAATGTTTTAGTTGGATATGGGCCATGCATATACTCAAATGTACAAGATGCATTTTTTGTACAAATTGGTTTGAATACAAATTGTACATGTTTAGGATCTGTGATACAAAACCATCCACCATTTGCTGTTATCTCCAAAAATTATCAGATCGTTTTCACAAGGTGTCTAAAACCATATTTTAGTTGCGTTTTGCAGCCGAGCCAGCTTGCTGAGATTAGTTTGAAGGATGTAACAGCTGGGTAATTGAAAAATGAAAGTGAGAGCTATCTGGGGTAACTTAAATGGTCATGTCTAGATGTCCTTAAGGAAATGGTTCAGACCGCATACTGATTACTGGAGGTTCTGATCAGGTCACCTCATGTAAAGTGAGGGCACCTTCACATTCTTACACACCACACTGTGGCTTGGTTCTTAGTTCATCAAATTTTTAAAGCTAGCATGCTAGCCAGTTCAGTAAAATACTTAGTGGAGTACTACTACTGAGTAATAGCAACATGAATCAACATTAGAGCTAGCATTTAGAAGAACGTGACAGTCTTTGGCTGGATACAGTAGCAAACGTTGCCATTTTCCTTTTGTCTACTTTTTCTACAGCTAAGAAATAACAGTGAGAAATCCCAGTGGGCAGAAACCTCACTTTTCTTTGACATTCATTTTAGCTGTCACTTCAGTTTGTGTGTTGTTAAACTGTTGGATGAAAGTGTGATTTAAGATCGGAAATTATTGTGATGCCTTGTGAGGCAAATGTAGGCTACGCTGTAAAAACGGCCTTACTGCGAGACGTCAAACTCCAGATGTCAGAGTGCAGGTGTCATATCCATCATTACGAAGCCTTGCACTGGTTATAGATGATTATAGAGCAATCCACTCTCTGTCTTTGAGGATGTTGTCACTTGTGGTTATAATTCCATCTTTTGTGCATAGAATAGAGCTAGCCGTTTCCACCGAGGACGTGTTACTGGGACAGGAGGAGTGTCTGTGCAAAAGAAGCAGAGATAAAGGCTCTTTTTCATGAGGGTTAATGCTTTTAACAGCAGGCTATTAAAACAGCGCTCTGAAGCTGTCCTTCAGCACAGCTGTGGAGAGGATGAAAGTGTAGCTTCTGTATGGCCCTGCAGTCACCAGGGAGCTGTAGAGGTTAGTCTGAGATTTCCCCACCATGCCATTTTCTAGTTTAACACAGGTACAGTAAATTAAACTGTCCGTAGTCAATTTTTTGATTTACTGGAACTTCATAATTTAAATTCATTTAGCATATAGCTTCTTAAACCACTTTTTTGTTTTTACTTTGGGGAGAATTTATTCAAGATAGAATAGACGACTTGACAATGTACTGTATAAGAAATGTGTAGATGATTTTGCGACTTTCTGACTTTCTGCTAGTATTTAAAGATTTGTAGGACAGTCTTTCACCTAGGATTATTTGTGTGAAGGTGCCATAGACACCAGTGGCCAATTACCCTGTTAAATAGGGATCGGGATTGTTCGTTATCTATTGGGGAGGGGGTGGAGGTATGTAGAGAGCTTGCCAAATATAATAACCCAAAAAAAGGTGCCCAATTCTCAAACATGTGAAATGGTGATAAATATTCAAGAAACATTACAGCAAATATGTAGGCTGTAGGCTATTTGATATTCTAAAATGTGTGCAGGGTGTTTCCTGTGTTTGGAAGGGTTGGTGTGGCTACAGGGCCTGTGGGCTGGGATAGGATCAGGTCTCAGTAGAACATGCTTGACTGAACATTATAATGCTGATGTAACGAGCACTACTGGTGATTGAAAGCAATGACATTCTAGAGCACAGGCTTAGAATGTTGAAAAAAACGTTCTAAAAACCCTACTTTTCGAAGTGATGAAGCGAATCTACACATAGAACATTCTAGATTTTTTTCTGAAACACTTGTCTCCTCTCATCACACTGTCCAAGTAAGGAGGCAGTGCAGAAACACTTTGGGTTCTTTGATAAATAAACACATTTTTGAATGCAAACGCCTCAAGTTACAAAGTCCTCGTGTCAGTAGACTGCTGCCATACATATTGGTGTTTTGGAGGTCTCATCCTGATTCACACTTTGGGTCGTATGGAGCTTGCAGGCACCTCATGTGCTAGCGCCAGTTTAGTTGAAAATTCAGTGCGCGTCTGTCAACAGGGGGAAAATCCTTAAATTACCTCTTGTCTGTGATAGCGTTTGGCAGGAGAACAAAATATTTTCTCCCTCCTTTGTGGTAAGCCTGCAATCATTCATAATGTAACATTAATGCCTCACCTGTTGCTGAAACTTAGAATTAGAATTTACACAATAAGATGAGCACATTCATTTCCCGGTCGATAAATGACTACAGAGGTATTAAACAACACAGGAAGGAATTGAGCAGTAACAGAAGCTAGCTGAGCAGGCACAGGTAACTACACTGTTAATAAGCCAGAGTCGAGCAGTAGAAGAAATCAGAGAGAAGAGTGCTGCTGTCTCTTTTCCTGCTTATGCCATTGTTTAATCTAACATACACTCAGTGACCACTTTATTGGGTAGACTTGTACACCAGCTTGTTAATGTAAATATTTAATCTGCCAATCACATGACAGCAACTAAACACATAAAAGCATGCAGATGTGGTCAAGAGGTTCAGCTGTTTTTCAAACCAAATGTCAGAATGGGGAAAAAAAATTATCAAAGTGACCATGGAATGATTGTTGGTGCCAGACAGGGTGGTTTGAGTATCTCAGAAACTGCTGATTTCCTGGGATTTTCACGCACAACAGTGTCTACTGTTTTCAGAGAATGGGGCGAAAAACAAAAAACATCAAGTGAGCAGCAGTTCTGTGGGCAGAAACACATTGTTAATGAGAGAGGTCAGAGGAGAATGGCCTGACTGGTCAAAGCTGACAGAAAGGTGACCGTAACGCAAAGAACCATGCATCTAGGCAGATAAATGAAAGGTGAAAATTTAAATAAGCATGGCCGTAGTATATGACTGAAAATTAATATTTTGTTAACTGTATAATGGATGGAGAAATTGTTTGTTAATGACCTAGTTGAGTGAACAGTTATGGTGGTAGCACCTGTTGAAGGGAGTGTAGGAAATGGATAACCCAGACAAAATGAGCTAGTCCAGGTGTACAGGCGGGGTAAACTCTCCCTAGCTAAAATGACTCTTACAACCTCTTGTTGATTATAAACTAGCTAGGGTGTTCACAGGAACACTTGGCTCTGAAAAGTGTTTATTCATGTTGCAGTCATGCTCCACAGTAGCAGCTCTAGCGTTTTAGTAGAGAATTAAAATAGGATATTCTGTTCCTTTTTGTCAAAATGGCATTCAGAAATTCAATACACAACCTGTTTGCTGAGCCTCAAACTTAAATAAAACGTCAGCACATTGAAAAGATGGCTTGAAACAAAAAAAAAAAAAACCATGCACTACCACCACTGAATCTATGCCTTGTTTAAGTGTGTAATCATTTAGCTTATGGTCTTCCACTTCATTACCCCCACTGGGAAGTGTGCATATAAACTTCAGAAAATGAGCACCCTTAGGGAAAACGCACCCCCCTGGCCACCTGGTTCCCCACCGAAAGCAGCATCTCCATCACAAATGACAATTATTGACTTTCATTGGGGGACGCGGTGCTTTAATACCAGCGCCAACTTTGGTTTGAAGTGTGCGGCCGCCCAGCAAAGAGGCGAAACGAGCTGCGTGTCTTAAGCTGAGAGTGGGGGGGGGGGGACTATGGACGAGGAGAACACACCCGCTGACCCACGGCAAAACCACACAACAGAAGGGATCACAGGAAGAAATGTAATTCGTTCAGCTCTCCCTTCTCGCTCCCTTAGTTCCGTTTCTCCCCCCCTCTTACTCCTTTTTTGTGTGAGTGATCCGCACTCTCCCCAACCCCCAACACACCCATGATTTACACCCCCCCACCCCCCCCTCAAAGATGAGGCTTGGACAGAACAGATGTGAGAGTTTTTGTTGTGGAGTTGGGAGGCCGGCGGGGTGGCGATAGGCTAATTTGGGCAGCATAAAGCCAGCCCCCTTTCATATGCAGAGTGGCGCTTTGATCACGGCTGGATGAAAGTGCAGGGACTGGAGAGGGTGGCAGGGATGCCTTTGTCTCGAACAAGAAGGCATCTGCGGAGCCCTGCCCTCTCCTCCTGTGCTGCCGCACTGACAATGGCGGCGAAAGTAGAAAGTGTCATCTGAGCACTGTAGAAAACATCACAAAAAAAGAAAAAGCCTCGGTCAGTGGTTGCGTGCACGATAAGTAAATAAACAGAAGAAATAAACCAACGCACACATATGTATGTGAGTATGTGTTGCAAGGAATACGTGTTCATAGCTATGGCGTAGTTTATTTCTCCACTTGAGAAAATAATCTAGTAGAATTTTTGTACTGGGAGATTGATTGTTGTTCTTGTTTTTCTTTTAGTTGGGGGTGCAGAGAGATGTATAGAATGGCCATCAGAGCTTGGGTCTCAAAATAAACACGAGACTATTAAATGAGTAAAGAAGACGCCACAAATCTAGAACGCATAGAGGAAACTAAGGATGAGGAGAACTATGTCCATAAATATCTTTTCTTAAGGGTAAACCCTTGGAAAAGGTTATTCATCAAAAGTTTAATTATAGTCCAGACATATTTCTTGCAGTCTCTGTGCTCTTGTGTTTTGCTGAATGGCACTTGGGCTTGGCTCCACAGCCTGCAGTGGATGGTAATTCATGTAACTATAAATCTACACTAGCTTTCTAGCGCTCCAGAGTGACTCAGTGATTAAAGCTGACCATGAGGCCGGGCTAGGTTTTATCTCCGCAAGCGTGAGCTTCAGCCGAGACATCAGCCAACTATGACCATGAGTCCACTGGGACTGGACACAGTTGACCTGGTCCTTCTTGGGAGGGGGTTGGTTGAAGCTGGCCAGGGCCAGGTTCCTTAGGTTACCACCAGCGGTGGTCGGTGGGCTGAAAATGGGGGAAACCCAATCCTTTCCTTTAAATCCTTGATCACTGATCTTAACCTGTCTTCATTAATTTTCCTCCTTGAATAACAAGCATGCCAATAATCGCGCTAATTAATAGGCAAGTAACACACAGGTCAGTCACATTGTGTTCGGGAGACACAATTGAGAAAAATCTCCTTTAATCACTAATCAGTGGTGGTAGGTAGGCTGAAAATTGGTCGGGCGGAAAAACATTCTGTTCTGATCTTCCTTCAATACAATAATTCACAAAATACTCAAATCCATGAGCCCTCCCTAATTAGGTAGTTTTGCGAATAGCCTAGGCTATACATTTATTTTTATTTGCGTTGCAAAATTGTGTAAATGTTATCAATATTATTTACAAATACATCCTTCTCTGTACTCACACACAGATAATAGGCTATTAGTGGCAAATATCTGCAATGCACAGATTATAAACAAATATTATTTATAAATATGGGTTTTTGGTACTGATGAATTATGGTGTTAAAGTTACAATATGCAGGATTTTTATGTTGAAAATATTATAAACTAACCACATAAAAAGCCATGTCTATGATGCACTGGCAATCTCTGTCTTTGTACATCTTTACCAAATATGTGCTGCTTTACCTGTATTATTGTAGAAATGTGTTTGGGATGTTTTCTGGGCGTGGCACTCTTTTCTGTGAGGGGAGGGGTGGGTGTAGCTACAGAGCGTGTGGGGTGGGATCATGTTTCAGCAGCTGAGCGAGCTAGCTACTGCGATGGTCGAGGTTAAGAAGCAAAAGTACAGCGAAGCAAAACGAGAAGCCGACGGGGCTTGATCAAAACCAGAGTGACCCTTGGAATTGCTTGATCTCGCTGGTGACAGCTATCGAAAAATGGAGATATAAAGATCAAATATAAAAACTGAGGTGAGAGGACAGAAGAGGACAGTTCTTGATTGTAAACACAGGACCACAGCAAGGCTACAAGCATAGTAATGCCTTTAATTCTTTGTTGAAAAAAGCACAGGTCATCTGCATAATTATGTGTTGCGTGTTAAATGAACAAATGCCATTTTTTTCCCTCCCTGCTAGGTTATTTTCGCCCTTAACCAGACCCTCCTACAGCAGGAGAGCTTGCGTGCAGGCAGCCTGCAGGTGCCCTATACCACGGAGGACCTCATCAGGCACTACAACTGCGGAGACCTCAACTCCATCATCTTCAACCACGATACCTCGCAGGTGAGTCAGCTCTACTTCCCTCAACCGGGCACTGCTTCTAGCGAGCCTCATGGAGGGAGGTGGACATTCAGTGGATTCACTTGGATTCTGAGCTCATTGCACAGACAAAGGGGCACAGTGGTAGAACTCAATATTTTAAGCCCATTGTGCAAATGCTTTAATGACATTTCTTGTGTATTCTATTGGGATACAAATGAAAAATGGTTACACTTAAACTAAAAATGTCCAAATACATTCGTCCAAATTCATTTTGCACCCCTGAATGGAGAAGCAGCCCATTGTTGGGGGGCGTCCCATGACTCCTGATGCCTCTCCCATTGTGGGACTCGTGGGTTTGATGTTCTTCAGCTGGCCTCTTTGTGCGATCCTCCTCCAGGTTCCCAACTTCAACAATGTCACCCTCCCCCCCAGCGAGCAGATCACCGCCCAGGAGATCGACAGCTACTTCAGGCAGGAGCTCATCTACAAGCGCAATGAAAGGATGGGCCGGAGGGTGAAGGCTCTGCTGGAGGAAAACCCAGACAAGAGCTTCTTCTTTGCCTTCGGAGCCGGTGAGTCCAGTCACTTCTCACACCCGTGCAACAAGCGACCAGTTCAGCTGAGATTCAGTAGCCAGCCAGTGGAGTTATTCACTGCCTCGGTGAAGACAAATAAAAATATAAAACTTTCAACCAGATTCAAGTCTGGAGACACGCAGCCAAGTTTTAGCTTCAGGGCAGAGGGTACCAGGTTTTTGGCAAAATGTTCTGGTACTTACTGAAGTTCATGATTCTATAATGGCCTTAAAAAGAGCCCCAAGATCATTTTTATACTCCAGTGAGACAGGAAGTCATGGTAGGCCACGATACAGTTCCGTAAGATTGCGATCTACTTTCAAAAGTAGCATGTCAATGTAGATTTATTTTTCTTGGATTTTTACTGAATTATAATATCTCTTTGTGGAAAAATATGACTTGCTTACAAAATTTGAGTCACCATTTTGTTTGAACGTACAGTATCGCTTCTTACTTGCATTCTTTAGTCATCTTTATGAAGGTGAATGATTGTGGAGGGCACTGTAATTCAACCGTGGGTAACTGAAATAACCACAAATTACAACAGTGGTATGCAGAACTGCATCTCTGAACATACAACGTGCCAAACCTTGAGTCAATGGGCTACAGCAGCAGAAGAGCAAAAAGGCTAATTAATAAGTCTAATAAAAACCTAGTGAAGTGGTCACTGAGTGTATATTCTTGGGCAACAGGCCTGTAATGTGTTTTGGTTCTGAAATATTGAATGTGATGGATTCATGCATTGTGATCAAAATCAATAGTGAACTCATGGTGGTCATAAGCATATACTTTTCTAAAGATATTCAATGGTTAATGTTGAACATTTATTAAATGCAGGGATTCAAATATCTTGTTCCTAGCACCAGATGTGCAGAAAATATGAGTCCTGGGCTTTATCTTTTTATTCATCTCTCTCATGTAGCCCACTTTCTCACTGTGCAGCACAATAATGGCACGACATGCTATCACTTTTGTACAACATCTTAAGATTACCTTCCATGCACATACAGCAAATGGGCTGAAATATGATTTAGGCCAGTTTAGAACAATTTATTCAAACTCAGTTGATCGTGACACAAAGAGAGTTAAAAGCATCCATTTTGAGATATAAGATTGGGAAAATGTTTAAATCATGGGAAAACTAGAATCCGACACCAAGAAGTACAGAAGTCCTCATTGACTGGGGTTCAAACATAAATACATAAAGAAACAATTCCAGATTCATGAGGAAAATCCAGGAATCCACATATTGCCACATTGTCTGCTTCAATTTAACTCAAAACCTGAAGCTGAGAATATAAAATATGATCCATTGGATTTTCAAAAGCCTAAGTTCAATGTTTGCATAGACCTGAGTCTTATTCGCCAAATCCCACTTTAGAGAAATATCTCACTCCACACTTACACTCTCCCTTGTACTGTATATGTAATCATGTGTGTTATAACTGCTAATAAAATACTCCAGTAATCTAAATTGCACTTTATTGCACTTTCTGTAGGTGTGAACTCCAGTACCTCTGCCCACAGTGTCTAAGCTAAGGTGAAAACATTTGACAGATGCTTCTGGATTTCAGTGGGCTGCATCTTTATAAAGTTTAGGCCTTCCTCTCTGCCCCTTGCCTTTCCGGGGACATATCAGTATCAGCGGTTCACATCGGAAGCATCTTCATATCTATAACATCTGTGAGTGCACGCAGACCAGCCTACGCCTAGTGTAACCCCCTTTTTAATGAAACGTCAGATAAAATAAGTCCACTGTCAGCAAAGTTTGCGCATTTAATTAAGCCGTGGGAATTGGGGTTAAGTCAACAAAGAGGCTGTGTGAGGTGGTGTAACGATCATGGCTGTACAGAAGCCCAGATTTAATCAGGAGGTGGTGGCCACAGAACCAAGGCACAATAGGGCAATGGTAAGAGCGGTAGTTTGGCAGTCGGAGGGTTCATGTGCTGAAGTGTCCCTGTGCAATTCCTCCCAATGAGCCGATTGGTACAATCCATGGCAGCCTATCGCCGGTGGTGTGTGTGTGTGCGTGTGAATGGGTGAATGTGAGGTGTCAATTGTAAAGTGCTTTGGATAAAGTTATTCTCAACAACAACTTCTTTGTTTCTGTCACAAAATGTAGTGAGAACATGCTGCTTGTGCTCCTGTGATGGTGCAGCTACCAATGCTGAGCATGTGGAAAGGGGGGAATAAGCACACCCCAGTCACATCAAAAATGAGGGGAGGACAACAGGATTTGGATACTTGAAGTGGGACAAATGCTGATATCCTATTATAGACACTGGGATGGATCCAGTCAACATTTACCCCGATCATGGTGAAAATTAGTTACAAATAAATGCGTAGTTTGGTTAGTTCATTTTTATTTGCCGAACTCAGGAAACTTTGTTTATGAAGCAAAATATTGGAACACTCATATTTATAGCAGTCACAGTCGATGTAATCCTACAGAAACATGGTAAATAAATGTAGTTTCTGCTTTTAGTCGTTTCAAAATTAAGAGCGAAATTGTAGAGCATGGCCATATTTCCTCCGCAATTATGTAGATTTTATTGCAGTCTCAAGCATTCAAACTACCTGCACTTAGCAATGGCTGCGAATGTCTTTTTAAATTGTACTTTATTCGTGGTAAAGGAACCAGACCAAGCATTGGGAGGTAATGATGGATACACTTGTCTACGTCTTTATTTACCGTGCTATGAAAGTTAGTGTTGTTGGGTACAAAAAGACAAAGGAATTCCTTTTAGCAACATGTGTCAAGTAGTTAGATGAGTATGCACGTGGCACTAAAGGAAATTGACTCAGTCTAATGTCTTAGTGTTCAAAGCCTTGGGGACAGTGCTCTGAAAGAATGTGCCAGCTGTTTACCTTACAATTATCGTTAACTTGTAAATCTAATAAGACCTTGAAACTTTCTGGAAAGATTCAATGAGCATCGCAAAATTAACCACGAGTTTTGGTGGATGTATGTTAGAGGCCCAAATTGTTCTGGTTTATGAATGCGTGATACATCCAGCCAAACACATTTAGCCCTTGGGTGGGGAAACCGTAGCAAGACCTACTCATATTTGCGGTTATGTAGCTGTTTGCTTTGCAACAGTATACATTTAACTGAATTCCAAATGGGTAAGAAGCAGACACTGAAATAGCAATCCAATAACAGATGTCCCTTCATATGAAAAGTAATGTGATTGAAAATGACATTGAATTGTTCTGTATTCCTTTTCCTTACAGACCCATATGGTATGCCACTTAGGGAATCCGTCCCGTTTGTGGGCTTCAAGTCCTGACTTACTATTTGTACTGCTCCGGAACTATTTGTTTGTGGTGCTGTAGTAATTTGTGTTTTGCACAAATTAACTCTGAAATTAGATTTTTTTTTTTCTATATCCACATCCCAACAAGGTTGATTTGAGGGGAAGTGCAAGATTCTTATTTTTGGGGTATGAAAGGAAATTGGCTAATATTTCTTACCTGGCCTGCCTGCTTTGAGCTTTTAGTACAGAAGCAGTTTGTGTCAGACCTGGTGCTGATGTGAAAAATCGATTAACACACAAATAATCTATCCGAGTTGGCACATAAAGACACTAAAGTGAATGTGAACCTTTACAAGTAATATTTCTGGCCTGATTGCTTGCTTTTGACCTTTTGGTTGGTATTTCTTTTTTTACCTTTCAAAATCCATTTTCATATTCTTTTGTAGTTTTTGCACTGTCATTGTCTCATCTCGTTGAAGCACGTTTAAACAGAATAAGACAGCCCCCATTTTTCTCAAGTAAGATGTTAGCAGAGGTCTTCACAGTCTAGTGAGCTTGGCAACTACAGGAAGTCCCTGAGTGAAAACAGAGACAGACTAATAGGTCTGCCGAACTCGCTACTCAGGTTGTCTTAACAAGGAGCACATTTCATGACGCGTCCTCACAGGTTTTTAACAAGGGCTCGGTCCTCCAAGGTGAGTGAAACCGATCTGCCCACTCACCCACAAGCTGCGCGCGGTGCATCCGGCGAGGCTAGCCCCGTGCCGGGAGGCCCACGCTGGGCTGCCACGGAAGGGTAACATGTCGTAATTATTCCCCCGAGAGGCACGGAGCGAGAGACAGTGTGGGCCCACAATGGACGCCTTTATAACACGGTCCTCGCAGACCCTGTAACTTCAGTTGTGAGGGCATGCTCATCAGCCCTTGTCTCCTGTCTTCGTAGCCTCGAAAGCAGAAATCAAGGAGGAGGCACTGAACCCTGTCTACTTTCGCACAAAAAACCTCCTTTTCTTTCAGGGAACTACAGGCCAGACTGAGTGAAAGCTAATCTCCTTTTGTGGCTGCCATACCCACTGATTTCAAAATGTCTCCCCGATACTTTGCGATTTAACAGGGGCTTCTGGGGCAAGGGTGTTCAGTGAACCATACGGCATTGATGGGAGTCATACATCATGCAAAATGTTGCGTACAAAATATTCTTCGGTTACAATAAATCTTTTTAAATGGTCGTACGGCAACTATGATAACAGAAGTTAGTTCTTCCAAAGTCTCTGGGTATAATTTGTCTGTTGTAAAGAGTCTTTTTTTCCAGTTGCATTTATAACCGTGAGAAAGATGAAACATTCACAAACCATGTTTTTTTACTGAACCTGTGTTTATACAAGCTAAAATTTAACATGGACAGCTCTCTGTATGAACATGGTCAGCTCTCTATGTTAACATGGACACCTCTCTGTTAACAAGGACAGCTCCCTGTGTTATCATGGTCAGTGGCAAAAGTGCAGCTTAAGTGGAGAGAATATAATAGTGAGGGAGTTGAATTGAGGAGCAAAGAAACCAGTAAATAACTAACTTACTGGTTAGTTTAGAAAATCAACAGGGCTCTCAAAAGGTGTCGAAAGGTTTTTGGCTCGGTCTCAAAGAGGCTGAATATGGGCCTTTATTAACCTTGCCGATTCTGTAAGCTCAGTATTTGCTTTTAACTGAAGAGATCTGAACCCGTGTTACGAGCAGAATTCTCTCCCATCGAGAATAGAGACCCAGGGAAAATGCTGCACTTCCTGCCAGACGGTTGTGTGGAAGCTGGATTTGTGCTGTGAACAGACACGGTGCACGGTCCACAGTCTGGCATGCCGAGGATCTTGCATCTCAGAGCGGCTTTCTGCTTGGAACTGTAAAGTATGTTCCAATGACTGCGGGATGCAGCCAAAACCTTAACTATAATTCTTTCAGCCATTCTCTCTCTCTCTCCATCTTTCTCTCTTCTTTGCAAACACACAAACTTGCTCAGGCTCACACGTATGCTTCAGCACTCTGAAGAACCTTCTCTCCGTGGACCTAGTTTTGAACAGTGATTAAAGCTGCATGCGGTAGCCAGTACGGTCGAATGCGGAGCCCCCATACAGCCACAGTGTTATGGAGTGGCTTTATTCAGGATGCATTACCAGCTCCTGGCTCTATAATGGCTGGCAGATGGAAAAGCAATGAGGTTGAAAGATGGATCTGTGTTGTCACTGGAACAAAAATGATTGGGAACTAGTGTAGCCGTTAAGAATCCGTTTGTTTGACTGGGACGGGGGAGAACAATTCATTCTGCAGGCTTTTTGGTGCCAGGCACTTGGCCCTCTGGGGTATGAAGCAGTGGCCTCTAAGCTTACTGTTTCCCCCCCTTCATCACTCATCCTCTGGGATACATCACACAGCATAGTGGTGTAATTAAATGCACTGGTACATAGACAATACATAGGTCTATACAGAGGCTTTCATTGCGTGTCCATCTATTATAGTTTGCACTTTTATTAGCTTTCATCCTGGGAGTGTACAGTAAAATAGCTATTAACATTTTACCATCAGTGCTGCAAAACATGGTCCAGCAGTATACACTCAGCATAACGGCAGTGCAAGCACGTCAGTCTAACACAGACCAAAGTGCTAGGCCTACAGGTATGCACCACAGCATGTGATTTAGGTAAAACAGCATTTTCACATGGAAGGCACACCGGCTTAGAAAATTATAGCTTAGTTGAACTTTCTCATTCACCACCTGCCAACCATTCTCTCCTGCTTGATCTCAATCTTGCCATTTCGTTGTCGTTGTTTTCCGCACGAAACGTAGCTGTAATGTTATTTTAGCTCCAGCATGAATTGATGAACAGAGTATTCGTTTAAAAATAGTTTTCAGCCCATCATTCGGCTGCACAGCTCTGGAATTTGCGAAACTGGTGGTGTCTCTTATTTCTCTGTTTTTACGGAATGAACACCTCCTGACAAAGAGAAAAACAAATATTGTATTTAGAATACCGTAGAATACTGGATTTAGGTCCACACATTCTTCATAACATCTGGAGAGGCACAGTTGGCATATTGTCTTTAGCTCAGTGTAAAATCTGATCTGTCAACTATTTGGCTGCTGCTGCCGCTTATTGCTTCAGGTTAAGACATAATTTAATCCCTAGCTCTGCCTACAATGCCCCCCGGACAGAAGTTTTGTGACCTCAAGCAATACCTTGATATCTGAAAACTGCAATCTGCTGAGGAATAAGTTTCATAAATACCTTGGCAGCTAGTAACAAAGTTTTAAACTGTCAGTGTCTGCCATACGAATACGGTCCGCCACTGGGATATTAAAATCTCTCAGGGCCTGAAACGCTGTATTCTTTTGTGCTAAATTGCAGTGCTTTTCCACAAACCTCTTTAAAACATTTATTGAACAACTCGTTAAATTTGAAACGGCAAGCCAAATATGGTTCTCCAGTCATTTTACTTGCTAAATCATAGTGTTTGTTTAATAATAGGGTAACTATTATTATAATGATATAATTCCTCTCTAACCTGTATCAAGACGAATATGCCAGAAATGTTAAGGCAGATTGAAGCAAACAAATACTTATGAGTGATACTTATTGACTAGTTATCTTTTCTTCCATGTGAATTATGTCTGTATAATATTATTTCAGTCGTCATTTCAAATGATTCAATATGCTTCATCCACATTTTTCTTTGCTTTTCAATTCCAGGACCTACCCTGGGTAGATGAATGATTAATTTCACCGCTGTGAAAAATCTCTCCCTTGCATCGGTTTTCACACACTGACAGTGTGATAGTTCATAGATAAGGTTGTTAGCAATTAATCCTGGTATTATTCTGCGCTTTAATGTTTTTAATGATACCGTTGACCCCTTTAGTTTCTCCCAGAATATGTTATAAGTTTCATGCTGGGATCCATAAGTAATTTCTGAGGAATGTATGGAAGTGCTTATTACTTCTCTCCGAATCACAGTTTATAAGGCGCGATATAAAAAAACCCCTTAATTTTAGACAAACTCTCTTGTTGACAAACTCCTTTAAAGCAAAAATAACAAAGCAATCTTGCATTATTGTGGTTGTGGCCCTGTATTTCTACAGAAACCGTCTCTATGTCTGTTTCTCTGATGCGTGGTCATACGTTCAGTCTCACGGTAGCCGGCAAAGTAATGGCAATTGTGGCTGTCAGATGGCTGCCATTGTTTACTTAAACCATTTTACTCACATAGCAGTTTTCACAGACGATTACAATTTTGTTGTATTTCAACATGTAAGGATTGCTGAGCACTTGAGGGAGATTTTGAGTGAAAATGGAATATGTTCCTGCATAACCAAAGCACAGGACTTTGACTGTGTGTGCACGGGTGTGCAATGGTGATCTGTTCAATCCATCACATTACTCACTGTGTCGTAGGCCATTGACACCAGCCCAAGGGACCAGTTAAAACCTCTGGCTCTCGTACTTAAATTATATTTTATATTATTTCTTTAAGTATCACCAAACTCACAAATCTTTACTGTCAGTTGGTATAGAAAAAAGAGAAAAGCAAGGATTGACAAAAAAAATAGTGGGAGCTAGGTTTTCAAAGACCCCATGAAAAATATTATTTTACTACAATTTTGTGAAAGCTTGTCACATAAATTGAATACAGGTGTCAAAACAGGAGAAAATATTTAAATGCATTTAAAAATTCACATGCAAAAATGGAACTGGAATGATCATGGGGGCTCTGTGCTCGCCCAAGATTGGTTGTAAAAGGCAACGCGCACTGAAGGCTATTCAAACCTGTCTGTTCCCTCCAGCTTGTGTCTAATAAGGTTAGGTGTAGCCTGTCTCCGGGATTTATCACCTTGTACACAACCGTGAAGCTGTTTACAAGACAGAATTTTTAAAGCATTTCGACAGCAGCCTCCAGATAAGGCCAGTCAGTAAAACAACGGGTGTGATGTACCAATGCATGTTTAACTAGGGCTGCATCACTTAATACCTGTAAATGCGCTTGTAAGACAAATGTACTCAGGGAGAGTGTGTGTGTGTGTGTGTGTGTGTGTGTGTGTGTGTGTGTGTGTGTGTGTGTGTGTGTGTGCCCAAGCATGCGCACACCGTAGCTGTATTTTCATTTATTTTAAATTAATTTATTCAATTTAGCTATGTAGTAAAATCACCTTAGTCTTTTGATTAAGCTAACATGAAAATGTTTTAATTTTGTGAGGAAACAGTTTATCTCACAGCTACAGATTTACTTTCATACCTGTATCTAATTGGAGCTTGAAATGAAATATATAGTGCTGGGGTAATCCAACCAACTCATTGCACTGCATTTAATTTTTTCAGAGATGAAGCTTAAAATGCCTCTACCAGTACTGTTAAAGAAATGAAGGATAGTGATTGCGAACCACGAATTTTTGGGGGATAATTCTATATTTCTCAGTTGTTATTGGAAGAAAATGTGTTCTTATTTCTCATGTCAGAGTAATTTTCTCATCATTTTTAAACATAATAATTTGAATGATATAATATATGAAGAGAATTCCTGAATGGATGTCAAAATAAATATAAAAACACGTACTCTTAAATTGATATTGGGACAGAAGTTCTGTGAGCTCCTGTCTCCTCGACTTTGTTTTATAATACAGCTGCATTGTTTGTGGGGTTCCTGGGAAGCGTTTGGACGGGTCCTTCCAGAATGGGTCGGGGATGAAAGAGGGAATAAATCTGGGTAACCCTCTCTGAAAGGGAGCGGACCCGGGGCCCCTGTTTTCAGATATTGTAACCCCACACCCTCAGACACTCTGCATGAGTCCAGATAAAAGATGTCCTTCGATCTGTATAAACGTGAGGATTACAGACTCCCACTGGTGCCTTCAAGAAGTTAGCTTTTCAATGGCATGGCCCCATGCGGGGAGAGACTGTGGACTGACTCACGTCTTATCAACGCCCTCAGTGAAAGGCAATAAGCCTCTCAGGAGCCAACGCCAGTTCATTTACCCATCTTGAAGAAATTAAGCGATTCCTGAAGAGGGTGATGTTTGAGGACAAGTATTAGATTATTTGTGGGGTAACAATATGATATTAACATTTTAACAGGGTGTTTTTTTTAATAGTGAGAACATAGGGAGAGTATTGACGTTTGAAAAGTTGGCATTCCTTAAAACAGACATTATGTGTCTGTCTATATTTTTGTTGAAGCCAATTCACCTGCAAATGAGTATTATTAGGCATGGTGAGGGAATAGCCCTGTTCACATGAACCCAGTGTGTCCAGCTGCCATATGTTTGGCAGGATTGGCAGTTGTTAGGGCCGAATTATCACCATTTTCAATACAAAATGTGTCAGGGAACATACAAGCATTGTTGCCTTACTTGATTCTACTCAGGCTGTGTAGGCAATTCAAGAAACACCTCCCATTTCTTGCAAGTGAAAACACATTTTTGGTCAGAATTCATCCATATAGCCCAAGCTGTAGTTGGCCATGTTGTCGTGTAGCAAACATGTAGTATGCTGTATTACTGGATTAAAAAAACAGACCAATTCAAACTCCAAATGTGAAAATGTAATGAGAATCCCTGTATGAAATGAGTTTGTTGCACCTTGGAAGATTAATACTGTCTGTATTAACATAACTCATGCCACAGTGAGTAAAATATAAATTTAATATTTGAAGAAATAAATGGACAACATACGAGTGGGACTACTACCACTGCAATTAATAATACAAATGTATGCTTATGATTACTATTATTGTTGAACATTTATTGGTTGAATTTAAGAAGGTGTATTAAGTAGATATACCATATGTTTATATTGCAGTAAGAGGGTAAATTCTCCTCTATTGAACAAAATCACTTACTGCTGCCGATCCCTTGCAGGAGGTAATTTAATTACTTTTTCCTGAGTTGATTTCAGAACATTTCCTGCCTATTGCCTTCCTGGAGATTCCTCCCAACAAGGAAATTACATTATATTACATTTACATTTACATTATTGGCATTTGGCAGACGCTCTTATCCAGAGCGACGTACAACAAAGTGCATACCCATAACCAGGGATAAGTTCGCTGAAAGACCCTAGAGGTAAGTAGAATTTCAACTGCTACCTGTACAACAAAGATAAGGACAAGGGCCATTTTTTTTTTTTTTTTTTTTTTTTTTTTTTTTTTTTGAACAAACAAACAAACAGAGCAAAAGTCACCAAAGTTAACTATCCAAACACTGCTTACCTAGCCAACTAAAATACTGATACACAAGTCACAGAGACAACAATTAAGGTTCACAGGGAGGTAGGGAGGGATGGGGAGAGGTGCTGTTTGAAGAGGTGTGTCTTCAGCTTGCGCTTGAAGGTGGGGAGGGATTCTATAGTTCTGACCTCAACGGGGAGTTCGTTCCACCACCGTGGAGCCAGAACAGACAGTAGTCGTGAGCGTGAGGTGGAGGTTCTGAGAGGGGGAGGTGCCAAGCGGCCTGTGGAGGCTGAACGAAGAGGTCTGGCAGGGGTGTAGGGTCTGATGATTTTTTGCAGATAAGCTGGGGAAGACCCTTTAACTGCTTGGAAGGCTAGCACCAATGTTTTGAATTTGATGCGAGCCATGACAGGCAGCCAGTGGAGGGAAGTAAGCAGGGGGGTGACGTGTGAGTATTTGGGAAGGTTGAAGACCAGACGAGCTGCTGCATTCTGGATGAGTTGGAGGGGTCTGATGGCAGACGCTGGGAGGCCAGCCAAGAGGGAATTGCAGTAGTCCAGGCGGGACAGAACCATCGCTTGGACCAGGAGCTGGGTCGAGTAGGGGGTGAGAAAGGGGCGGATTCTCCGTATGTTGTATAGGAAGAACCTGCAAGACCGGGTCACCGCCGCAATGTTCTCGGAAAGGGACAGTCTGCTGTCCATCACCACGCCGAGGTTCCTTGCACTGGGTGACGGCGTGAGTGTGGTATCCCCGAGGGAAATGGAGAGATCCAGATGGGGAGAGGTATTAGCAGGGATGAATATCATTTCAGTTTTACCTGGGTTGAGCTTTAGATGGTGGTTGTCCATCCAGCTCTGGATGTCCCTCAGGCAAGCAGAGATACGGGCTGAAACCTGCGTATCAGACGGCGGGAACGAGACGAAGAGTTGGGTATCGTCCGCATAGCAGTGGTAGGATAGCCCATGTGCAGTGATCACAGGGCCAAGGGAGCGAGTGTAGAGAGAAAAAAGAAGCGGGCCAAGGACTGAGCCCTGGGGAACTCCTGTGGCGAGGGGCCGAGGTGTCGATACCGAACCAGCCCAGGCAACCTGGAAGGAGCGACCAGAGAGGTAGGACTCAATCCAGTCCAGGGCTGTGCCACAGATGCCCGTTGCTGACAGGGCAGACAGGAGGATGGAGTGATCCACAGTGTCGAAGGCAGCAGAGAGATCTAGAAGAATGAGGACAGAGGAGAGGGAGGCTGCTCGTGCGGCATGAAGTGACTCACTGACGGAGAGGAGCGCAGTCTCTGTCGAGTGGCCCGATCTGAAGCCAGACTGATGGGGGTCTAGCAGGTTGTTGTTATATACAGTATATTTTAAAAATGGCGTACTTGGAAGTTTGTCAGTAAGCTGACATTGCCATGTCATGTGCTTTAAAGAATACCAATTTGTGTTTTGATATTAGCGGCATTCATTCAGGATTTTGTATAGTTCATTTCATCTAGATGACAGTGCCATAAATTCTGTTCGGGACTGTTTTGTGGTTAAAAAGGTCTGGTTTTTATTTACATTTTTTAGTCTGCCATTTAAGCATAAAATTTGGGACTAATATTGTGTCCTACTCTTGGAATGTTGAAGGCAGCACCCGCCAAAATAGTGGGTAAGCCAATCTGAAAGCTGCCAAAATGGACTTTTACCAATGTCTGTCAGACAGGAGAGTATTTATGTGTTATGTCTTGCATAGAATGAGATTCCCCCCCCCCCTTTTTTTTCCTCTGCTTCCCTATCTGGAAAACCCAACAATAGCTCTAACCGCAACATCATCCAACAATATGGGAAGACACACATTAGCACACTCCTCTTCCAAAACACACATTCATTTTTCATTTTAAAGGTTACATTTGGCCCGCTCTGGAGTCAGTTATAGTTTCATTTGATATTTTGCTCTGGAAAGAAAATCCTTCCCTTACTTATGAGTTAGTGGTAAATAATTTTATGGTATAGCCAGACCCCACCTCTCTGTTATAAACAGTGCTTTCCTCAGATTCCGCTAACCCTGATGAAATCAGGCAGCATAGTCATTCCTGTGATGTGAATTAAGTTACATTAAAAGTGTTAATACAAGTTAAAGGTACAATAGGTAATTCTTCAAGACCTTTAAACCGCAACACTGTTTATCCCTCCCCCTTCATTAACACCATTGGCTGTGGCTATTAGAGCCAATTAGAACCAATTTTAACCAATGAGCTTGAATTATTGTACAGTTATGCAGTGTTTTGGTATAGAGTTTCGGGCCGTCAACAGTATATTTTGAAACCCTCATTTAAGGACTATAAACACGGGTAGAGGGTCAACATGTCAGTGCCTTTTTCAGTGTCTTTTTCAATGATAGGAGGGGATTTACCATGGTGTTGTAACAATGTTTTAACATAAAACTCTTACCTATTGTACCTTTAAATTAAAAGTGTTAATAGAATACTGTCTGTTACTGGTATTATCTTAGGCATTCATGGACAAATAAACTTTGTCTTTGGAAATTACTGAGAGCCATAAGATTCTGTACAACCAATAAATTAGAAATTCAATGTTAGACTGTATTTTAAGTGATTATTTTTTCTTGGAGAAGCCATGCAGTTAGTACTGACAGACAGATTTGAGTTTGAAAGCTTGCCTGTGTAAAGTCTGTGCAGTCTTTGTGAGGGTTTTTATTTTAAACCTGATCCTTCACGGTGGAGTATTTTCAGACCTGCTCCGTATCAAAGCTTGGCATCTCAAGGCTTAAAATTCCTCTATTGTTTGATATCCGTTTTTCTCCATTCCATTATCCCGCTGAATTGAAATCAAGGCTTTTTATCAGACTGTATGTCTGTGTCGTGATGGCAACTGATTGTTGAGATAGATGTGATCATATAACCCATAAAACCAGTAGCCTACATACCTCACTGGAACCTTTTATAAGGGCCGGGAGAACAGCAATGGGGGATCTGTTCGGGAGATCTGAATGTTTTGCCTTTTGAATGTTAGAATAGGACCTCCTTTGCATGAATGAACCCTTTTCTCTTGTACTTGTCATTTCGAGGGCCCAAACATAGGCTACAGCTTTCTCTTTCATAACAGCTCAACCATATCATAGGGCTCCAGCACCGCGCGCTAACGGGCCGGTAAAGTATCCGAAAGTGCGGCCTCGTAAAAGAGCCGTTTGAAAGTCTCAGCGTGCTCCCGCCTTGGCTTTAGTGTGTTTGTACTGGACAATACTTTATTAAATATCACTCTTTTTATATTTTATTGGTTGGCTAGGCATTGTGAGTTATTTTAGCCGGGCAAGACTACAAGAATCACAAATTAAACAAATGTTAAATGCAAACATAAAATTGGTTAAAATGTCCCTAGCTACAGATTGTCAGAGGTTTAAATATATATTCAGTACAGTATATATAAAATATGTAACGCATAAAACAGCGTGGTGTATTTATTACTCACGCTGTGAATATTTTTATTCCAGTATCAGTGTCCAAAATACATAAAGTCAGATATTCATCTGAAGTGTTCATATTCTAACTGTTCAACTGACCATTTTTAATTAAATAGTTATATTTCTATTTTAAGTCTTTTCTGGCATCATTGTGTTTTGAGATTTTTTACAAAAAATCTTCACAATTCCTATTTTGAAGATCTAATAATCAGTAGAATAATATGGTAGAGCCTCCAAACATTTAGATCTCACAACATCATTAATGACTGACCGGTCAAACAAACTGGTATGAACCCAGAATTAGCATGTGCAATTACGCCTTTAAACCGAGTCACCCAACCAAGTTCCACATTTAAAACTCAAGTAATTTACGGTATGTAAATTTCAATTGATATATTAAGGTTATTTCCTTAGAATAGGTGTGTCTTTATTTCCGAATCATTTGCATACTCCAGGTTCAACTGTATTTATTTAAAACCGGCCTTCAGCACAATTCTCAATGCTGGACTGCTTTACGACCTCCCAAATATGAAGTTATCATATCAAGAAAAAACAATACATTTTTGTTTTGTTTAGGTTTATTATAGTTTTGTCCCAATGCAGTCTGGAATCTGGAAAATAAAGTTACAGATTTCCGCAAAAAATCCTGCACTCTTATTGGATCTTGCGAGTATTATCAAGCCATCATGTTATAGGTTATTGGTGGAGTTGTCTGGACCTGCTATGTCAGATTGGAGCCCCACCCATACACGTTTTGTTCATTAGAAGCAACAGAGCATTTGTTTGTTAGCAAAGCAGATGCCCTGAATTTGGGCAGACTGGTCAAATAATTGTATGTTTCTAATCTAGATGAAATGACCTCCATAGTTGTGAAATCATATGCATCATTCATGAATATAATATTCAGTGTTTGACTCTGATGTAGTTTTACAGCCTCGGCTTAATCTTTTTTAATTGCACCTTTTTGTGTGAATCTGCCTAATTCAAACTGACAGTTAAACAGCTCATTGACTCCTGAAATTTCCCATTACTTAAAGAATCAAATCTTGGATTTGAAACCTCATTAAATGGTATTAACAAGTACGTATTATTATTCTATAAAACCTTGTGAAGGTTTTATTTGGCTCATGGCTTTGTTTTGCTACAGGACTGCATGTATGCGGAACGTAATTCAGAGGAATAACATATCTTTGCCAAACATTGTGGTTCTTAATAGCAGTGTATTTGTGCTTTAGTAGAGCAAATGTTCAGTTAATGCCTTCAGGCCCCTTGTTTTATAAGGTCCAGGGATTGGCTGCATTAGCTGTGTGTAATCGTCTCATAATCCAGCGGTTTCACATACACGTACTTCAGGCGTCAACCACATGTTGATTCAAAGTTAATCTGGACTTTCTCACATGAATTCATTTTTCAAAAATGAGAAGTACATACAATATTTGATTAAACTGGACAATGTGAGTGTGTGTGTGTGTGTGTGTGTGTGTGTGTGTGTGGGAGCGGAGGTGGGTGAAGCAGAGGTGGGTGTACCTCCATGTGAGAGTTATGTGCCAGGCTTCACACAGGGCGCTGAAGCTCTACAGGTGCTCGACAGATTTAAAGGTTGTTTGAATTTATTACATTAATTGTTTTGGTTGTCCTGTTCATCCATGTTTGAGTCAGAACTATACCTTGTCCTGTGCAACGCCTGTGGGTCCAGTCACTCCTGCAAACCCCCGGATAAGCTTTGGAAAAATGTTTAAAAGATGGCTGTCAATTCTTTTCAGTTTTTTTTCCTGTTTTTCTCTCACGGAAAGCTTTAGAAGTCTGCCAGTACAATACTTTGTTGACAGAGCCATAGCAATAACTTTCATGCTCAGGTGAGTTTGAAGGCTGGAAAATACAGCTGAAAGGACCGAACAGGCACTGAACATTCCGAGCAGTTTCACGGGACACACAGGAAGTCCACGGTTTTGTTTTGGCATCAGCCGGTTTGCAACTACAGTGTCCCGTTAACTTAGGCCCTGCGTCAGTGAGCCCTCCCCCTAAACTTCACATCCTATTCTCAGGGTCATCTGCAGGTCAAATTAGGAAACCAGCCAATCCCAGGAAAGGCAGGCCAGTCAGTATCAAAGGTTTAAGCCATGCACTCAAAGACAGCAGAGTCTTTTTCATATGCCGTCACTGTCCTCAATGGCTTTTGGCAAAACAATGTACATGCCATTCCTTTACTGTAATGATTAAAAATGACAACATTTTTGTTTGTCCTCCAAAATTTGGAAATAGATTTTTTGCATCTGTCCCTGGCTACCACTGTGTCATCCAAAACATGTCATTGCTATTTTTCTGGCAAAAGGGGAAAAAAGTGGGGAAATATGACAAAAAAAAGCATCAGATGTAATGCCGACAATGCATATAATGGGAAGTGTAAAGGTAGAAAATAAAAATACTGGATATTTTGAACAATTTAACAATTACATTGGTAGACAAGGCCAAACGGGTTGCTTGCTGTGCATACATTTAAACATTGGTCCCATTTACCCAATGATTTGTATTCATTCTCAGAGAGGTCTGGGTCATAAATGTTACACCAGGATTATTTTACCACTGCTGGTGAAATTGCTGAAAAACCATGCATTGTATAGACAAACAGCACTGTTATGTTACAGGGCCATTTATGACCAATAAACATAATTTCTAACTAGCCAACTTTTCACGAAAAAAATACAGTTTTTGAACTGCAACGGCCTCACCTGGTTTAATGGTGCCAAAAAAGCATATGTCAACAGCTCAGTAAAGAATACTGGCATAACTTATTTGTATAACATCTCTAAGGGTTAACAAGCATAAGGAGAAAAACAGAAGCCCAAACACAGAGCCTTGTGGCACTCCAAATATTACTCTGGGGATCACTACATTACGGATCATTGCATTTAAAATAAATTGAAATGCATCCAATAAAAGCATGACTCAAACCAAGAAAGTTCATCCCTGCTAAATGAGTTTACTCCCCCCGATATTGGAACACCCGATTATAATTCCAGGCTTGTCCCATCTATACGACATCTATACGACATCTTTTCCTCAGATGTGCGTGCGTAACAGTGTCTCCAGTGAAACGTATGCAGTCAGCCACTTGTTGTTTGTCGCTGTGTAGCTGGGCTGTGCAGACTGGTACTGAAACAACTGCCCTAAGGAGAACTCAGGGACCTGATTAACCTTTCGAGCTGCTATTGAGAAGCCAGGCTCCGAATCCCTGCTGAATAAAATGTTACCTCCCTTGGCGATTGTAGTTGTATGCTGCTCTATAAAGCACAGAGTAAAATTAATTATTGACTATGAGCTGCATTACTCTGTTAAAAACCATTGCCTCAGCCGAATTCGCTACTTGACAACCACAAATATTGTGAGAAATAAAAGTCTGCAGTTGTGTAGTAATAATGATGTCAGGGACTCTGACTGAATTCAGTCTCTAACATGGTCAGTTGTTTTGCTAAAGAATTAATGAATCATTACTTTAACCTGAAGGACATAGAGATGAGGATGTTTTGGGAGTTGTTTGGGAGTTAGGCTTCTGTATTAAAGACATTTAAGGCGGCCTTTTCCTGAATTAGAGAAATGGTGACACTGCAGATGACAGCTTGTTTTGTTCACTATTTTCATGAGTCTTGTCCATGGCAGAAAAACACCCAGTTTTGTGCCCCTCTATTTCCAGTCCAGTGTGCTGGAAAACTTTGCTGTTGACCTCTTGGACGTATGTCAACAAAATACGATTTTGTGCTGATTTATGCAAAAGCACTGTGGAACACTTGAGGCCTGCCTCTTACAAACATTGCTCTGAGGTCTATGTGGGTGGTATGCCAATGAATAAGAAATATTTCTTACACCATATGTCCTATTCCGCTCACTTCTAATTATTGTTCATTGTGTCCTGGTCCAGAAAACACAAACAGTCATTTTCAAAGTAGTGTTTATGTGTTTTCCTCAAGCTGTGTGTTATAAACATGCATATCTCAAAACCTACAGCTCTGTAAAAAAAATTAAGAGACCATATCAAATTCTGAGTTTCCCAGTTCTTGGGTATGCATCTGTGTGAAATCTACACGTGACTATACATATACCTGGTATAGTCACATAACCTCTGGTATAGCCCCACTATATCAGGCAGTATAATGGCTTACTTTCTCAGAAATGTGTCCTTTGTATGTATGGTTGTTTGGTTCGGCTTATATTTGTCTTGTACGGACAAGTAATACTTAATACATTTGTTTTTGTTTTGTTTTTTTACACATTTTCTCTTTTGTTTCAATCTGGCCATGAACTGAGCTTAATTAGAAACAGCAGGCCGTGTTTCAGACGTGTCATAGTTTACACAATACCCAGGGGTGAGGAGACTCAATGGGACCCGTATTTCTGAGGCTTGAGTTGAAACCTGCTGGAATGTGCACAACTCCCTCAACATCAATCAGCATACAGTGACACACATCGCAGCTTTGCCCCGGTCGAGTTTTATTTTAGGACCACAGGAATCGCCTGTGTGGCTCCAGACTTTATGGACCTACCTTGAAAGTGAACCCTATCGCTTTCAGATAAGGAGCCTAACGTAAATAACCCCAGCTGTGTGAAGTGTTGCTATGAGGGAATAAGTGCTCCTGGTCACCTTTAGCCCATTTCCCCCGTACAGACATGACAGGGTGGGGTGTGTGTGTGTGTGTGTGTGTGTGTGAGAGAGAGAGAGAGAGAGAGTATGTGAGAGTGTGTATGGGGTGTGTGTGTGTGTGTATGTGAGAGAGTGTGTGTGTGTATGTGTCTGTGTGTGTGGTGTGTGTGTGTGTGAGGGTGTGTGTGCGTCAGTGTGTGTGAGAGAGTATGTAAGAGTGTGTGGGGTGTGTGTATGTGTGTGAGTGTTTGTGTGTGTGTGAGAGAGGGTTGGGGGGTTGGCGGGGGGGGGCATGTGTGTGTGTGTGTGTGTGTGTGTGTGTGTGTGTGTGTGTGTGTGTGTGTGTGTGTGTGTGTGTGTGTGTGTGTGTGTGTGTGTGTGTGTGTGTGTGTGTGTGTGTGTGGAGTGTACAGGGCAGCCTGTAGCGTGGTGGTTAAGGTAAATGACTGGGACACGCAAGGTCGGTGGTTCTAATCCCGGTGTAGCCACAATAAGATCCGCACAGCCATTGGGCCCTTGAGCAAGGCCCTTAACCCTGCATTGCTCCAGGGGAGGATTGTCTCCTGCTTAGTCTAATCAACTGTACGTTGCTCTGGATAAGAGCGTCTGCCAAATGCCAGTAATGTCATGTAATTTAATGAGTGTAAGTGAGTGTGTGTGTGTGTGTGTGTGTTTGTGTCTGAGTGTGTGTGGGGTATGTGTGTGTGTGAGAGAGAAAGTGTGTGTGTGTGTGTGTGTGTGTGAGGGTGCATGTGAGACAGAGTGTGTGTGTGTGTGTTTGTCTCTCAGTGTATGTCTGTGCGGACATCTCGGCATTGGTGGGGGGCGGTGTTTCCACAGTTGTCATGGTCGCAGTGCTGGGGGTGATTGTTGACATTTTGACCCTGCATTATCCGCAGGAACGCGGGGACACAAGGCGCGTTGCCCTCAGTGAGCAACGCTGAGAGACGGCAGGGCCGCGGGTAAGGGCCCGGGGTGTTACAGCAAACATATCACTGCTGCACAACTGAGTGTGTCTCCGGCTGGGAGCAGGAGCCTGTTTGCTCATCATATTGGCTGGCCTTTTAGGAACTCAACAATAGGTGAAGGATCTGCAAATCTGAGTGCGTAGCTTGCTGTGCATGAAAAACCCTCAGTACTCCTACCCTACCCCACCCCCCCAGTCTCATTAAGTTTAGCTCCACTGGCCCTTAAAAATTATGGGCTGTCAGGAATTAAGCCCATGCAACAGATGTATATTACACACACAGCTGGGCTAAGTGAGCTCCCTCAGAATATGGAAATATCATTTATTTATATGGGTCCAGAATGTTATTGAAACTGCTTGGGGCTATTACCCAGCTTTGGGTAGTACCCCCAAACGGGCAAATAGCATATCCACAACTGCTTCTTTTTCTCCCCAAACCGAAATGAATTTGTACTTTAGTTACCGCTGAACAGTTTTACAAGCCTTGGCGCTCAATTAAAATATTGCAATGACCCATAGCGCTCAAAATCACTGGACCAGGTAAACAGAGCTCCAGTCCAAGCCATTAGCCCAAAGGCAGAGCGAAGACTGCAGCCTTGCGGGATAAGGCCGAGTTGTCTTCTGTGTATTTAGCGAGTACCTTACAGTGATCCTCAAGTGTAGGAAATCCGCTCCTGCTGTGGGTATATTCTCTACCTCCCCAAAACAGTACCAAGGGTGCAGCGTGAGCAGAAAAGCACATTAACACCACGTTAACCCTGACTAAATATGCATTCACATGCTAAGTCTGTCAGACTAGCAGCTATTGCAATATGCCAAGCACAGCAATTCTGTCATCGTCATGTTAAACAGTCTCAGTGCCAGTGAAGATTGAAACTACTCAGTCCTGCTAGTGGTGAATAAAGAACCATGTTCGTGCACCCCTCCCTACCCCACATTTTTCTCAGACTAAACAGTGATAATTTGAAAATCCCGCAATTTGTCAGCTCATATCTCAGTTTACCCGGAAATCAAAATAGTTTGTACTTTGTGCTGTCAATATAGCAATATCATATTTCTGTTCATGGGTATTCAGTGTTATGGTACTAAATGTGTACGGAGGTCAACTGTAGCTACTTTTAATAGAAAGTAATATAAATCAAAGCAAAAATATACATCATCTACGAATGTTAGGTATTTGAAATAAGATGTCAGGGAGGCATTCACGGAAACACCGTATTGCTTGGTATTGTTGTTCTTTGTTCTACGTCGCTCTGGATAAGAGCATCTGCCAAATGCCATTAATGTAATGTAATGTAATGTAATTTATCATTTTTATTAGCCCACATGTTCACTTATTTACACATCCATGATATTGTTCACATTCTCACTGAAATACAGTTTGGTGTATTTAAGTCCTGACAGATACATGTAGCGGATGCATTTCCTATGTAGCATTAGGAAGTTTTCAATGAAACCGTATAGTTTGGTCATAGACTTTATGTTGAGAATCTCATCTCATGGTAGTAAACTCTTTAGCCTTGTGCTTTGCATGTAAGAGCCAATAGAATTGTGTCCTTACTGTATCCACTTTGGCACAATATCAGCTGTGCTTTTAGGAAGCGCAGATACAGATGAGTACAGCCATTCACTGAGCTCCTGACTCCAGGACTGAAGACTGTTTCTTTTTGTTCTCACAGATAAAGCTTCCATGTTGACTTTTTGCTAATGGACGATTGGCTAGTGTTCATGCGATTGTAGGACGGATTGAGAATGCGGTCCAGGTCAGGGGCACTTGAAAATGTTGAGCGATTTGCGCAGCCCAGCTTATATTCCACCTGAGGTATGCTAAGAAGACAGCTTTAGATGTGGAGGAAAACATTTTTACCTGTCACTTTGGAATCTTTGGGTTGACTCCAAAAGACAGCAAAACCAGAGGTTGTCTGCATCGGCCTGACTACTTAGAGCAATTTGAGATAAAAGGATGTGCACTTGGGCAGTGATTGGGGGGGGGGGGGGGGGGGGTTTGGTGGTGGAGCAAGTTTTCCATTTTAACGAAAAAGACGCATCAGAGGATCGAGAGAGCCACACCATCGGTATTTGGCCTCCGGCCACCCCTGCTGTGAGGGTGTTTTCTGGAACACAGGTGAGTAACATCAGTAATGACAATAATTTCTCAAGGGTGCAGTTAATCATACTAACAGCCCAGGAAGGCTGGAAGGCAGCATGCCTGGTTGTGGGGCCCCCTCTGAGTGCACTTCTGCTGGGAGACTGCTGGCCTTTCCTTGGCTCACATGGAGCACTCCTTGGCTTTGCTTACGGAGACTTGGACCTGCGAGGATAGTACGTTCAGTCCAGGAGCGCTGGAGATACTTTGTCACCCGACGTGGATTCATGAAGTCAGCACTGCTTTCATCCTCATGGATGATTTCATACCCTGAGTTCTAGCACTGATCCTATTGATATGGATGCACGCAGTAAAACAGGAGGCAGTCGTATAGAAAATAAAGAAGTGATGAACATGTTGTGGATGCACATCCGCACACACACTACCTTAGTAACAATATACATATACCTATAATATACCTATAAAGCCATAATGGCAAAATAACACAGTATGGCATGTTTGTTCCACAATTGCTGTATTATGCACACTTGATCTCTGTAAAGATACAGAACACTCAGTCCTATCACAGTCCTTCTGAAGTTACAGTGCTCGGGTACAGTACTGTATATGAAGAGTAGGCCAGTAGATAGCTACCAATTAAGTTGTGTTTCAAAAACACAGGACAAGAAAAGCTGCCTAAATCCGTCTTCCAACGTATGGGCAAACTGCTTTGTAGTTCAAATTAAATCCGGCCCTTAAATCCATGCTTTAAAGGATAAGGATTAGCTAGAATATCATTTGAGGCTTGATGATTATTAATGATTTTTCAGTGGATTTGGTGGGGAAAAAAATTATGGATCAGTCTTTATTTTGTTGGCCTTTAGGCTACATAGATAAACATAATATAAGGTAAAATAGCGTTTATGTCAAAATCGCTTGGATTACAAGGATCTGCACGCTCACGTGCGAAGCATGCTAACAGGGAGGTCTCATACCTCACATTAATCCCACATGGGCTTCACACATCATTAGGGATGTGGCTGCGATAGTGTATCTATCTTTAAGCATACCCAAGCCTGAACAAGCACGTATAGCCGGGCTCCCATTTCAGTGTTAATGAGGAAAGGCATCACCCTGCCCTGGGGTAGAGCAGCCCCATTCAGGAGCCGGTTTTCTGTCTCCAGACACCAGGCCCCAGCCTTACCCCACAGGTTAGCACAACGGACGGGTTCAACAGGCTACCGTTTGCAACCAGAACCATCATGCGCATGTCGGTGTATCCGGAAAGGTCTGGAATGTGGGACTGCCAAAGGCTACATCTGCATTCTCCCTCCTGTCAGATACGATTTAGCCGCTAACGCCATTCACCTATTCTTTCGCCAAGTCATTCTTACATTCATCAGTGGCGTCCATTTATTTTGATACTCAAATTTCCGCTTAAGGCGGAGAGTTAGTGTTCCAGTGAATTGGTTGTTGAGTCTAATTTGACTTCCTTTGAGTGGGCTTTCAGGCTTATGTGGCCTTGGTTTGGCTGGAGGTACTGATGAGTGAGGCTGATATAACAATGCATCAGTAGTATGTTGGGTTGTCTTTAGTCTGCATATTATTGACAGGTTTGATTGAATATGTTTCCTGTTTTTATTTCCCCACAAAATGGGATTTGCTTTAAATTAAAAAAATAGCATACATTTACTTCCTGATCATGTCCAAGTGACTTAAACTAAATGACAATTTGGGAGGTTGAATTTGACTCTGACATAAATACTCATTCGGTGTTGCTTATAGACTGGCTTCTCACCTAAATCACCACTAATACATTTTTATTGGAGAACATTTACATCCAGTTACTCGTATAAGAGAGAACATTTATGTTTACTCTGCACTAGAGACCCATAGAGGAACAATAAAAACAGGCCCACAGCTATTTTAAATCGGTTTATGGAAATGCTCATTTAATCTGTCAAGGGCCTCCACACGCCCAGGCAATGGCCCCCAAATAGCCAAGACCAGTTATTCCTCCGGACAAGTAAAGTGCAGTACAATTTACATCAGCGCAGGATGGATGTCATATCCTTTCATGTGTCCGACTTTGAGTCAAACTCCATCCTTACTTGAGAGACAACCAAGTACTCTGCGGGATCTGTTTGAATGTAGGTTGAATAAAAAACATCTGTTTGACCTCAACAATGCGTGTTATTGTGTTGTGCTTCAATGTGAACTTCCATGTACGAGCTGGTATTTGACTTTGCCGCAGTGTTGAGTTTAGCTTAAAAGACCGCTAGCCAAGTCACTCGGTGGGCATGGCCAGAGACACCAGCCCATCTGCGTTTGAGTTGCCTTGCCACTCCAGTTGCATTGCAGTTATGGAACAGCGGACTTGTGCACCTCTACTGGTTATTTATCTTGCACCCTGAGTTGAACGGTGTAGTCATTTTCTGTTCGCCTTGACGAGTCTATATTTGGTTGTAGCAGCATATTGTATGCTGCAAAGCGGGAAGATGATTTTGTGCATGAGCCGAATCAGCTATATCTTCGTACACTGCTCACTGAACCTTTGCTGATGAAAGCCAGCTCAGTAAGCTATGCGCTTTGTGACTTGCATTGAAATTTAGATGGCAGGCTTTCATTAAATTACTATTATTTCAGACCTATTGATTTAAATGTTCACTTAAATGTGCTTTGTGGTGGTAACAGATTGTTGATAGCTATTGTTATGGGGTTCTATCTGAAAAATGAAAATTAAGCCTCCTACATAGCAGAATTAAATGTAAGCTATACGGTTTGGAAAAATGGAATTAATTTCAGGAGTTTTATTTTTTTATTTTTTTTTATTTTTTTTTTGTATTATGCTGCTGTGAGATTAAATAGAACCCAATGCAGCCCCTCAGACAGACCACACCTGAGGCCATCTTTGGAGAGAAATCCTCGCTATCTGGACGTTATCTAGCATGAGTGGTTCTGGGTCTCCATTAGGGCCAGATTAAAGGCCGGCCTTTGTTTACACATCGTTAGGGTCCGTGGCTGAGCTGTTGGACACAATGGATTCCCCTTTCTTTTGTGATTGTGCGGAGGGGACGGGAGACTCCTGCCATGGCTACCTGAGCTTTGTCAAAGGCTGGTTTCACCTAACTGAGCGAGAGCAAAGGTTTCACCTAACTGAGCAGGAGCAAAGGTTTCACGCAAAGGGACAAGCGGAAAGAAAAAAAATCTCTTTTCCAGATCACAGGAGCCCTTAACCTTCTGGAAGAAGTCATGACATGAAATCCAGAAAAAAATGTATTTGGTGAAAACACAAGGCACCAAGTCATTTGGTCTCGCAGAACCAGCTTATAAGTACAGCGTGTTCAATACTCCAAATTCAACGAAATTCTTTTTTTTTTCTTTCTCGCAAAATAATCTGAAATGCCCTTTAAATGTTGAGAACTGGAATATTTATGATAAATTACGGGTGTCCAGTTGGTGACAGTGTTCACAGCCAGCCTTTTGTGAGTTGGGACTGGTGGGGTTACACAGTTTCAAAAAGCAAGTCTAAAACCAAAGATGAAGGCTGTTAATATTCAACCTGCCTTACTTACTGGCTGTACAGGCGTGCATTGTAATGTGTCGTTCTCACACAGTGCCCCACTCAATCCTGTGGCCTTATTCCGCTGTTATAGCGCTTTGCCCCTCTGCCCTGTGTTACTGACTTGACACCTCTGGGCTCCACTGCTACACAGGGAAACTGAAAGGCGAACTGTTTACATTGCAGGTCACTTCCTGGGCAACAACACGGTGATTGATGTGCTACGCAGTCACGGGTACCAAGTGGAGCACACCCCGGCAGGGAAGCCCATTAGCAGGTAATAATAAACCCACGCACCCTCGCTGTTCTGTCACTACCCTTCACCCCAGCCCAGACCATGTCCCAGAGACGTCGTTTCCTGGCCTTGGCACTTGTAAACTGGAGGTGTCAATGTTTGGTAAAACATGAGGGAAAAGTAAGCAGGTCAAGCTCAGCGATAACCCCAGAAGTCATGCGCCGTGACAGAGTTTGGAAAGCTTGGCAAATTTTGTTTTGGCTGGAAGATGATAAACAGAATAAAATATCCATAGCAGAAAAAAGAAAAATGTTTCTTGTAGTTTGCAAGCGTGTCAAATGTTTCTTGTGAGTGTCCGTTTTATGTTGTCCGTCCCTTTTCACACACCTACATAACTACCATATTCATTTGCCTTAGAAATGCCTAAAAGAGATAAACATGTTTAGGCCACAAGCAGTTCTTTCATGTTTTGGTTTGCAGTAGTGCGGTGGTCTTGTGTGGTCCTGCACTTAACCTTTAAAAAAAGTTTACTATATCTTTGCAGCTCAATATTTTGAGAGGAGGCTTCAAAATTTAAAACGGGCTTTTTTTTTCTTTTTCTTTTTAATGATCGTTTGTATTTTTAACTTCACCTTTAATGTTAGTGGATTCCATTCCCTACTATGCTACCTTGAGTGAAAAAAGACAGAACTAAATGTAAAAATATCTTACTTTACCACAGATTTGTTACATATTATGGTTTGTTCTTAAAACCTGGCAGACCATATTTTATCACTTAAGTAGGTGTAGGGTTACTTATGCCGCAGAGTTTGGTAGTGCACCCTCTGCCTGAGGCCTATGTAGTATTTATTTATTTTTGTCTCTGTTTCACTGACTGGATTTCAAATGGAAATCATTTTCCAAGTAAGTGCACCCCTAGTTTGTGTAATTTCACCACAGACCAAAAACAGATGTCCAGTTCTGCTCAGTTTGTTGTGAAAAATGTGTTATCTGCAAATAATCGAAAAAACCACAAATAATTAGCCTTTTATTTTGCTTTGACTGCAGCATACCTTCATCATCAAAGACGAATACACATCCACCTTTTTGTAAAATTGAATCACTGTTAATAGCTCCTAATGCAATCGGCACGAAGTGTGGCAGCAGTCGAATATTTACTTCCAGAAAAGGCTTGTAATTCACTAATCACATAATGTGTCCATTTTGATGTGGATGTTGGAAATTCTAAAACAAAAATAAACATTCATCACATAAGACTTTGTCAGGGTTGGTGTTTATACAATGAGGTCACTTTTTTAGCCACAGCACAAACCTCAATAGATTCTGTCACCCCTGCTGTATTTTAAAATCAAACACTTGCGATTCTGTTGTTGAGAAAGCCAGTAATGAACTTCCCCATCTGTTGTAGAGGTGAGGACAGTTGGTCTTTTGTTTTATTGTTTAAGAATGCTACCTCGTGGGCAAGAGAATCACAAATCCAAGGTCTGTACATTCTAAGATATGGCAACGCAATGCAACTTTGATCAATGTGACTTTGTTCTCGAAACAGACGCAACAGATGTTTCTGAAAAACCTCTCTCAGCACCTCTTTTAAACACAAACTACATGAATATTATCCTGTTTTGCAGCTGTAAATTAAGAAAGAAGCTATTGCCTACAGGCAGCTACAACAGGCTAATTTCCAGCGTTCATAATGTTTGGTTGGGAGTTCTCACCCACCCACCCAAAAATTATTTACAAAAGCGGATTGCTAGGATGCTGCTAAGAGACAAACACAAAAACATAAACTAACACACGATCCTGTTTTGCATTCCAGTGGCAGGCCGAAATCCCCCACCTTCCCGCTGCACAGGACTTACTCTCCTGGTCAGGACCTGGAGCCCTTCCTGCACGAGCACCAACAGCGCCCCCTGGAGGAGGAGCTGCTGCCGCACATTCTGCTGCCCGACAGCCTGGACCTGCTGGAGAAGGCGGACCGCAGGCTGAAGAAGAAGAGGCGCAATAAGCAGCGTAAACAGCGCATGAGGCAGTTCAACGACCTGTGGGTCCGCATGGAGGACAGGTGAGAACGGCTTGTGACGCGTCTCGGAACACATCGGGCATTTCAGCGGGGCTTTGCGTCTCGGAACACATCGGGCATTTCAGCGGGGCTTTGCGTCTCGGAACACATCGGGCATTTCAGCGGGGCTTTGCGTCTCGGAACACATCGGGCATTTCAGCGGGGCTTTGCGTCTCGGAACACATCGGGCATTTCAGCGGGGCTTTGCGTCTCGGAACACATCGGGCATTTCAGCGGGGCTTTGCGTCTCGGAACACATCGGGCATTTCAGCGGGGCTTTGCGTCTCGGAACACATCGGGCATTTCAGCGGGGCTTTGCGTCTCGGAACACATCGGGCATTTCAGCGGGGCTTTGCGTCTCGGAACACATCGGGCATTTCAGCGGGGCTTTGCGTCTCGGAACACATCGGGCATTTCAGCGGGGCTTTGCGTCTCGGAACACATCCGGCATTTCAGTGGGGCTTTTCGGGGGCGACATTGTCGAAGTGTCCCTGAGCGAGACACCTAGCCCCTAAATGCTACTGACGAGCTGGTTGGTGCCTTGCATGTCAGCCAATCGTCATTGGTGTGTGAGGGTGTGTATGAATGGGTGAATGAGAAGCATCAATTGTACAGCGCTTTGGATAAAGGCGCTATATAAATGCCAACCATTTACCAGGCTGGAGCACCCATCTATAGACCCCATCAGGTTTAGTACAGAGTTGGACGAGTTGGTCATCTAGCACTAATACTCAAGCGTATCTGAAGGTTAGACGGTAGAGATGATTTGCTGTATCTTTGTGTTATTGGTCTCTCCAATATCCCAGTATCTCTCCATTCTAGTTTCTTCTTATTCTGTTAATTTCTTAATTGAATTTCCATACAGTTTTTTCAGGAAAAAAACTCCTTGTTGGTTTAGTGTTAGGAATCTGAAAGACACCAGGTTAGGGAAAATAAATGATCCCAGTGAAACCCTAAATAGCAGTTTTCCAAAACCTCATTGGATTCCAACAATCTTTTTTTTTTATAGAACATTCCAATTTCCATCTCTGAACCTTCTTGTTGTTGTTGGATCCTGTCTTCTGAATGTGTTTCCTCCATCAAGAACATCTGTATATTTGCACTTGACAGACTCCATACAGACTTGAAAGATAAAAAAACTATCATGACTTTTTACATTCCCAAAAAATAAACGTATTTGAAGTACTGTTACTGTGAAGAAATTCTAAGGTGATGTCTCCGTCTATGCAGATAGATTTTTCAGGGAACCATTTGGAATTTTTGATCCCATCTCAAATTAAAGGCCCCATTCATCATTTCTTTAACTGTGTTAAATTAAATGAGCCTGAAAGAGTTCTTCATTCCATTTCACACAGTGAGTCAAAGATAGGGCCAAAAGCAGTTTATTACCTCTCAATTCATAAGTTAACACACACTTTTAAATGCAGTTACCAGTCAAACTATGGACCACTTTAGAGCACCTTTAAACATTTAATAAAGTCATTTCTTTTTGAACAGAACTTTCATTGACAACACATTTTCTTGTTCTGCTCTGCATCAGACTTGACTGTCTGGAACGGAATAAAATGTCTGATAATATCTACAGTTGTTTTCATTTAAGAGATCCTCTTAGTTGTCGATGTACACAGTCATAATAGTTGTATTGAGGTGGTTGAAACAGGCAGTTGCTTTGAACACCATCTGGTTCAGGAATACTGTTGACACAGATGGAGGAAGGGAAATGACATTTACAATTTGAAGTACTGAAACAATTTATTCGAATGGCTTTTTTTTTTTTTTTTTTACTGAAAGTTCAGGGCTTGTCCACTCTTGCCGGATGCCAGAATCGGCCATTTTCCTTCATTTATTTTACCAAGATAGAGTAATATTATAAATCAGAGCTCAAAAGAAACTTCTAATTTAGGTATTAGTTTGTTAGTGCATCATAAAAAAAACATTTATATGGCTATGGTTCTTTCACCTTCTTATCGTGTTCTTGCCAATATCTGTTAAAATGTGGATTGGAATTCCTTCCAGATTGAAAGGATAAAGTGCATTTTTTCTAGTAGCCCTTATGTGGAGCCACATCCTGACGAATGTCATACCTGATCACACCCCATGATCTTTACTTCATTGGCAGAGGACCGTGATAGCTCTAACAAAAATAAACAGGCTTGCCGCTCGAGCAGGCAAACAAATGAATAACCGCTGAATTCACTCCCAAAGCACAAGATAGGGCCATGTCCAAGCATGGCAGCCAAGCGCAATCAGTGAAAAGTAAATATTATTAATGAAAGGCACATGCTGGCAATGAGCATGACCCACTGGATTTCACGCCGATTAAATATGCGCACACCAGTTCCAGGCCAAGGTCGGACGTACCACTAGGCCCGATGCCCATCCATACACTCCGTTCCACAAATGCCTCTTTCTACTCACAAAAGTCCATTTGATTTCTTTAAAAAAAAAAAAAAAACATTCAGTTGCACGTCAAATTAATTGGATAAACAGCTTCTGTGCGTGTAGGTGGAGCCGGAGTTAAAGAGTGGGATTAAACTCCTGCTCAACCAAAGGCTGCAGAAGAACCTGTCCATTTGTTCAAGCTGCAGTCACTGCTGCCACAGTTTGGCAGGGCAGACACCAGACGGCCCGGCTGAGACGATTTCATGGCAGTTCTCTTCACGCTTGCTGAACGGACAGAGGCCTACACGCCTGGATTTCTCTGCCATCCTCCTCCAAGTTTTTTTAGCGCTTAAGCCTACTGTCAAATTCCTTCTGCCTCACCAGGTCCCCCGCTACTTACTCCTATATCTTAGTTAAACCTCAACGAGAATGACTGTGGGCGTATTAAAAGGTGTCGCTTTGCTTGAATGCTTTATTATTTCCATTATTTTTCACTCCTTTCTTTCAAAGTGGTTTAAGAGGTTTCATGGGGCATTTGCTACATCCAAGTTCTGCGTGCTTTACAAGTTCGCAAGACTGTGTACAGACACTTCTGGCACATCTGACTGAATCTAATGATTTCCAGACACACCATAAAATCAACGCCGAGTTCTGTGGTGACATTTCCACATACCTTATTACCATTACATGCTCATTTCAGATCTCTGTAGTAGATAGCTGTTCAATTAGGAGGGGATCAGCTGCCAGCTAGCTGCGCGGAACATGGGTCAGGGATCTCCTCGCAGTAGCAGGTTGGCATGGAAGGGTGAAAGGGAAGCCACACAGGTTCTGCATGTCTCATGTCGGTGTGATATTTCAGCCTACGTGGAGAAAACGTCAGAAAAACCCCAGCCTTCCCAAGATAAAGGTCTGCCGGCAGCGTAGGACACAAGTGTGGGTTGTAATTCCGGCTTTAAAAATATATGACCGATATGTGATAGTGATACGTTAGGCCCCTTAAGAAATACGTCTGTCAACAGAGCACAGTGTGTTTGTGTTCTCTAATCTCCTGTTTTAGGTAGAGGAATCGTGCTCACGCCAGATGCATGGTTGCCATTTTTATAGGCTCCAGATGCAGCAGTCCAGCTTAATCAGTGTTCGGTCTGATACAGGGTTCATTTTGTCTTTCAGCACGACGGCACAACCGCCACCCCCGCCTCTCGTCCGCATCCTAAACGGTTACATCACAGTCCAGCCCCATGACCGAGGTCACGGAAGGTCCAATCACGTCCAGACTTCTTCAGACTCGACGTCAATCCCCGCCTTGTCTGTAACCTACTTACTCTTGACAGTTTGTGCACAGGTAGTGACATTTCACCTCTGCTAGTTCACAGGCTTGGGTTTCAAACATACCTCATCAGGATCTGGAAGGACTTATTTCTAATAGTAAGGTCATGGGATATAAACACTACAAAGAACACAAGGAGTTTTTCTCTCAGCAAATTCACAATGTGTTTCCTCAAAACATTATTTATTCTTCCCTTCTAGAAGAATCTGTTCTGTATCCCTTTATACTGTGGGAATTGTATATACCTATGTATAATAGATGTAATCTAGAAATATGAAAATGAAATGGTTAAATGGTTTTTGCTCATTCAAAAAGAATCTGCTTTTTTGTGGATAAATCAGGTACTAACCATCATTGTGATTATTTTATGGAGGTGAAAAGTATCCTGTCTACTTGTCTATTTTTCTTATTCAGAGTTGTTAATATGTTTTGACATAGAAGTTATTCATTTAATTTATTTTTATTAACTATACACCCTTAGATAATCTGAATGTTTTTGTGTTTTTCAATTTGATATGGAAAGTTGTTTGTGAAGTTTCCTTGTATACACCATTTACTTAAATATAAAATGTAGTGACACATCCACTCAATCAGTTTTGAACTCTGCAGGTCCATTTTATTTCAGTTTTAGGGAACAAGGATAACTTTTGTTGTTTTGAAAAAAATGCAGCTATATTTATCTGGCTACTGTATAATCCAAGTACATTGGGCTGAACATTCATTTTCAGAGAAAATGTATGCATAAAACACAGATTTATGAAATGTTTGTGCACTTGAGTTCATCCCAAACATTACATTTGAACTCTACACAGAAATACTACAGGTATGGGTATGTACAGTAGACAAAAATCTAGTCCAAGGAATCCTTTGTCATGTAAAATATTGGTTTAAACATTTAGAAAAGATGTCTGGTCAGGAACGAGAGGAAGCAGCAGCAGGTAATCTTAAGGTTTATATAATCATATACTTGACAGGATTTACAAAGTTGTTTCATGGATGATTGTGAATACTACCATCATGTCAGAGCTCAGTTCACTTGTAATATATTGCTGAATACACTTGGGTCTGGTTTTCAGAATGATCTGTTTCAATAAATGTTTCAGTGAACTCTGAAAGACAGTCGGGTAACATTCATGGCTGAGAGGACTACAGCAGTTATACTTCCCCATAGGAGCTTTGACAGAAACGGATTATGTTCTGGTCTCAGCAAATATTCCCCAGCCTGTTTCACTCATTTTGGTTGTGGTGGCCAAAGCCAAATTAAGAAACTGGACATATGTCGCACAAAATAATGGGAATATGTGTGGAAAGACAGTTGGAAACTGATTATTCCAGTGAATTCAAAAGCAATTATGTAAAATGACTCATTTAACAAAAAACTAATTCTGTCACTTGTTCTTAGTGAGGATTGAGAGTTGAGGTATGTACAGGTAGTATTTGTAAAGGTGGAAACGGCAAAATACTTGCTCGGGCAGGGGTTCCCCAAATGGGGTCACCTGAAATATCTTTTTAATTGAAGAAAAAAAAACATATTTTGGCTCTTTCAATTGCATACTAAAGAACCCAACTAAAGAAAACTAAAAAGTAATCTTCATACATTTCAACATGCAGAATGCATTGTGATCAGGTCTTACAGGTAATACATTCCCAAAGCTCCCGAACAGATTTTCTGGTTTGCTGCAAAAGGGCAATACACCGGGGTCTCCCTGCGTGCAGTGAAAACCTGGTACCGTTCTCAAGCTCGTATGTGTTAGGCCGGATTCAGTGCACTTGTCCACATCATGTTAAAGTATCAGTGACGTCAATGGAGAAATCAGATGCGCGATATCCAGCACCTGTCTCATTAAACCTGCGGGTAATGCAATTGTGTCTTATTCTGTGAGACAGTTAGTTATCGAATATGCAACAGAGGTGTGCATGCGTAAGGGCACGTTTGTTGGGTGTTGGGGATGCATGAATTTGTGAACATTAACTTGGGGTTGCCCTTGTTCTAGGGCATTGGGCCACCACACCCCACCAGAACAGCTTGTGATTGGTGTTTCATAGAATGTACTAGAATTCTGCTGGGAGAATATAGCACCGTTCATCCACAAGGAAGCTGTTCTTTAAGAACACGCTCAAGGGTTAATCACCTGACCATATCATATTTTTCTACTGCCCTGTAGTCCATTGTCTGTGCTTTTTGCACCACTATAATGTGCATTACCAGGTGTAATAAGTAGTGTTTGCTGAAACTCTACTGGTATCCTGCTCTGGATGCCATTCTGGATGGACCGTTTTGTGTAACTGCCTGTGCATGCCTTAGATTGAAATGTGCAGTTAATTTATATTGAGCTGCAGTGGACACGAATGCACAAACATCAGGACACAGGAGTATGTTCTTCAGGCAAAAGTTTCCCTTTCTTAATGATGTCTTTTCCTCGCAAATCAAAGACACGGTTCCCCCTGAAAGCTCAGTAAGATGAACCATCTCCATCTCCCCCCTTTCAAAGTCACTGAGGTCTTATCTTTTAGCCACGTGAGCTATAATTATAGTAAACCAGGCCTAAATAGCATTTTTGTCGGCAAACATAACCATATGTTTGTGTGTATGTCTTAACATGCCTGCTGGAACAGGTTTTTTGTACAGGAAACAAACATTATTTTCATTGTGTGACATTGTGTATTATAGTATTATTTCCTTAACAACAGAAAAAGGAAGACACATTTAACGTTTGTGTTCAGAGCATCCATTGATATTTCTGCCAAGTTAGAGAGGCAAAGTGCTGATTGTGCAGACTGAAGGAAGCTACACAGACCAAACCACAGGAACCGAGAGAGCAGGACAGAGTTTCTTATTTCTCTTAAAAGTGAAAACGGGTGGTGAAGGTGCTGTTTTAGCATGATTAAGTTATTGGCCTCTGGGTTTTATTGAGAGATAAACACAGCAAGTGCTGCATTTGCATTAAACTCAGTTATAAAACGTGAATAAAGTGCACGAACGGCCGTTACCAGGGGGAGTACAGACCATTCCTCATGTCACAGTAATCCAAAGCCCGACCACATGAGAGGAGACTTCCAGTAAACGGCTGCCCACGGGAGTGAATCAGCCAACTGATGCAGGCGGTCAGCGAGATCCTGGATGATTTCCATAATTAGCTACTTCCTCTATTCTGTTGACCCTGGCAGTGTGGCACTGTCGTGGGTAGTGAGGAGCACCTGAGAGGAGCCAGTGACGCATGATTTAAGGAGGACCGTTCCCAGTGCTAAGTTTTGTGAACAAAAGAGAAGGAGCCATCACTGTGGCTCAACTTGAGCCTTGCCTGAAAGCTGGGCCGCACAATATACTGTATACTTATCACCCAGACACGAATATGCGCGATAAACGCATCGCAATAGACAGCTTGAACGGCGATGAATAGTATGTATTTTAATTGATGTCCTGTTAGATTGATTGGCTGTTCGGGTGAAATTTGTTCAGCAAAAGCATGTTGGAAATGACGCTTTAAAAAAAAAAAAATTAAGTGGGCATAGGCTATTCATCGTCTGGGGTCTACGTATGTTAGCAGTGTCCTGTGCAGACTTCAATATTTGTTTATCTATCGCAAGTCATCGCAATATTCAACAACGATATCGCTTTTTTTCCTCATATCGTGCAGCCCTACCTGAGAGCACGCAGAACATCTCTGAGCCATGCTCTCACATTGATGGTGATATTGCACAGCTATTAGGCCACATGAGTCATAGCTTTTTCATTGACTGACACCTTCTGACAGCACTGTTCCCTGCAGTGGACCTGTGCACAGGTGAAGCTCGGTACCAGTCCAAAAATCACTGTAGCCACTTCCAACTGACATAAATATGACGCCTTCTTAGAGTGTAGCCTTATAATGTGTTTAAGAGCCAATAGGGATGTATGAAATGTACTCATTAATGCTACATTAAAGTTGAATCAAGTTGTTTCAAATATATTCAGATCATTATTTTGCTGAAAATATGAATTATTCATTAACTAACATCACGTTTTTATTGTAACGTGACATACTGGCTTACAGACTTCGGTTATTTTTCACCTTCACCTCAGAGGTTTTTTCAGTCGCCATCTTGTCCATTTCCTGTGACCTCTTTTTACAACAAAAAAAAAAGAAAAAAGAGTGGAACATTTTTGTATGAAGTTTTTCTTTGGCTGATGCAATGACTCACGTTGCATTTAGTCAGATTTTGGGATTAATCTCCTGATGTATTTCTTTTTAATCTTTATCTCCTGGGTAGCTTATCTCATCTTTGCTTCATTTGGCCAATTATTTAACAGGCTCAGCTCCAGGAAAACTATGAATCCTTTATGCCTCCATACTTCTTTTTAAATGCAAATAAACTGATATTAACATGTGCTGATGGATTCATTTGTATGCTTACTCAACAACATAACATTTTGTGCCTTGTGTCATACAAATGTACACATCTAATGAGGGGCCCATTGTCCCTCTGGAAAGAAGTGGCATGAGTATCACATACACTGCTACCAACTCTTCTACTAGCAACTCTTGATCATGCAGTACAGTATTATTATTTTTTTTACTATAAAAGTATAAATGGATCTTATTTTAAAAATGTTATTATAATGTGTCCAGGTTTCATATAGGGTCTGGGATCACTACACATATACAAATCCAGTGCCCTGGTTTGGGAAGTATGAATTGATAATTGAATATGAATACAGGATTATTACCCTTAAGTACTGTGGAGGTGTAGAATGTAAATATCACACCAGACCACTCAAAATAATTATTTCCCTTTCCTTCTGAATCTAACAAAAATGCGCTTAAAATGCATTAACACATTGTCTAACAGTAATTCATCACTCATTCATATCTCAGTGTTATAATAAAATTAATAAAATCAAATAATAAAGCTAGGCTGTAACACCCTAATTTGAGCACAGCTACCACAAAGTTCAGGAAGATCAGGGAGATCAGGAAAATATTAAGAAATATTTATGTAGACGGATTCATCCTGATATCCCCTGAAGGACGGAGCAAATGTTGTAGGAGTATTAGCATTAGCAGCACCTTATCGCTCCTACTCATGGAAACTGCAGCGTCGCAAACATTAACAAAATATTGGAATGGCCATAAAGCATTTTTAGCACAGAACTGGCTAGAGCAGTAAGCTTAGTTACACAATTTCACTGGAAACACAGCATAGCTAAGAAACCTGTATGAAACATGCTCCTCACGAACCGTAGCATGCAATAACAGCGAGGCATTGGTAATAATTAAAGAAAAAGCTTTTTAGGAAACTAGCAAACTGCACCATGGAATTAGTGTGTATTTTCATTATTATCATGTTAGCAAGCGTGGCTTTCGTCAGTACCATATTAAAATAAATTAGCATTTGCATCAACCAAAACATTAATGAGCTCACCTATTACCGAAATTATGATTTCATACACAATGCAAGTGTCATTTACACAAATCAGTGCTAATATTCATGCACATAACATTGTTTCTGAAACTGAACACCAACTCCTACTCATGGAAACAACAGTCTTAAACAAACCGCGCTGCGTGCAAATGTAGATCAGGAAACACTGCCGTGAAGCACCGGTGAACTGTTGTAAAAAATGATTTTGTGCAGAAAGTGCTTTTTTCTTATTTCTCAGGCTCATAATGGCTTCGTTAAGAGGCATTGCCACAACTCTGGACCTCGTATTGATAAACACCAATAACAGACTCCAAAGGCAATCAAAAACCTAGAATCAAGACTAGATACTGAAAGCTGTCTTACCTGCAATAAGGAAGGGACTATACTATAAAAAGGCTGCAATTCCTACATGGATCATCCAATATGGATGTAAACACCAACAAGAAATGCCAGATTCTCATATTTTTCTCAGGGAGAGAAGACTGTCTCTCAGAAACCAAGTCCTTGGTCCTTCTGTTTGGTTCTAAATGAATACATTGTGTTAACCAAATACATTTTTGGGATCATTGAATTTGGGCCACAACTCAGACTGATCTATCGATTAGGAATGTTTTGAAATTTCCATTAAAACTATAGTTCAGGTCTTGACCTTAAATGTTCAAGCCAGGTCACAAAACCATCCCAGCTGGAGACCAATACAGTTGAATTAGAACCTTTTAAAAAGAATGGATGCGATTCAGTCACCTGTGTGACTGGGAAGCCATCACACATCATGGAAGTCTCACAGTTTGCAACCTAACCCTTGCTGTCACACTCACCTGATTGATTCTCCAAATTTTATGTCCATCTTTGAAGAATCTATTCCAGTCCCTCTTGTGGGATGGATCCAGACAGATAGATGGCTACCTAGACAAGCTCACACTTTTCACATCTACAGGCCTGCAGAGCTCTTTCACTGGAGATGCATGATCAAGTGGCAATTTTAAAATAGCTATTATAATAGTAATGTGAAGCCAAGAACAAATGCGGTTCTTCTTTATTAAAAAAAAACCTGGATTGAAGCGCTCAGACAGAAAGGAATGGGCCATTGCTGTGTGAATATTAACATCACAAAACAAACTGCTTTCTACAGGAGAAAAAACCCACTGAAAGACACCAAATGTTCTAGCAGAAAAACCCCAAATGTAACCCCAGTCTTTAAAATCAGAACAATTCTGGAAGTATTTGTACTTCCCAAACAGAGATCTCTGATGACAGTGTTTACATTAACATAATGCTTCCCATGGTACTTGCCAGTTGGAATATTATACGAGACCAGACTAATTTTCCATAGTGGTTTAAGTTTGACCACTGTAAGTGTAATAACTTGGCAGCTACTAAACCTAACTGCCCTGGGGGGCATGTCTGGTTGAAGTTTCATCATACACTTCAAGAAAATGTAAACTCTAAACATGCCTTTTACCATTTGATGTGTTGACAGTGGAGGTGGTTTGAGGGAAGAAACCAATCTCATGGTTTCAGGGCTGATTACTGACATTTTTGGGATCATTGAACTGGGGCCACGACTAATCTGAAAAATATGTACCCTTGACCTAGACATGGTAATGAAACATTTATCAATTAGGAATGTTTTGAAACTTCCAGTAAAACTATAGTCCAAGTCTTGACCTTAAGTGTTAAAACAAGGTCCACAAAACCATCCTGTCACTCATGAGCTGGAGACCATCCATCCATCCATTATCTTAACCCGCTTATCCTGAAAAGGGTCGCAGGGGGGCTGGAGCCTATCCCAGCATACATTGGGCGAAAGGCAGGAATACACCCTGGACAGGTCGCCAGTCCATCGCAGGGCACACACACCATTCACTCACACACACACTCATACCTATGGGCAATTTAGACTCTCCAATCAGCCTAACCTGCATGTCTTTGGACTGTGGGAGGAAACCGGAGTACCCAGAGGAAACCCACACAGACACGGGGAGAACATGCAAACTCTGCACAGAGAGGCCCCGGCCGACGGGGATTCGAACCCAGGACCTCCTTGCTGTGAGGCTGCAGTGCTACCCACTGCACCATCCGTGCCGCCTACAGCTGGAGACCAAAACAGACTAATTAAATTAGAACCTTTTAATAAGAATGGACACGATTCATTCACCTGTGTGACTGGGAAGCCATTATACATAATATGTGGCAAGGACAGCAGGGACCTAATAGTCATAGGATGGAGCAGCTGGTGGACAGTCAAGTGCCTCTGAGCACTGCACTTCACCACCATAGCGACAGTACAATTCCAGATGAATAACCCGGTTATTGAAACTGTAAAATATAAAATATATAATGGACTGTTCAGATGTTCACATTTCCCAGTGGAAGCACTTCAGAAAATGCCTTATATAAATTCACTGTAATGACGTGCAGAAGGAGGTCCAGTTAAAGTCATCTGTACTTTAGACTTAAAAGTCCCACGTGTGATATAAAAATGCTATGTTAATACAACAGCACAGAAAATTGTATAGGAAATTGAAATTGGCAGAGCAAGATTCTTATATGATCTCAAATTTCCTGGACATCAATGGGGATTACCACATCAGTACTAAAACCAGAGGCATGTAGACATTATACAGTGCAGTGCATAAGTATTTGGACAGCGACACAATGTTTGTGTTTTGGCTCTGTACTCTCTAGCACATTGGATTTGAACAAAACAATGAACATAACATTAACGTGCAGACTGCCAGCAGTAATTTGAGGGTATTTACATCAATATCAGGTGACCATGCAGGAATTACAGCCCTTTTTATATGTAGTCCATTTTAGGGGAGCAAAATTATTTGGACAAATTAATCTCTATACTGGACTGTATTCATTTACTGTCATGGAAGAAGGCCAAGGACTTTTCATTTTCTATTAATTTAACTATACAGGAACACGTAGTAGGTACACATGATGAGTAAGTTCAACTATTTAAACATGTATAGCTTTTACTGATCACATTTATTTAGTACATTGATCTGACAAGGACAATGCACAAGTCAACCTTTTTGCAGATACATCCATATGAATGTCAGAAGTTTAAAAAAAAAAAAAAAAAAATCTGCATGACATTAACAATGAAGCATTAATGCAATTATAATTATCATTACCATTATAATTATTTAATTTTGTCTATTGTGTGTGGTAAATTGTCATTGGAGTTTGTTTTATGAAATCATAATGCTTGTGAAACAAATGAGCTAATGGAGAAAACAAATATTTCATGCCCAAGTTCCAAAATTAGTGCACTCATTAACTGGGGAAAAGCGGTTAATTGCAGTAATCCATAGCACTACTGTACTTTGTGGCATCCAGAAACTGACATGGTCATAGCGCCTTAGCTTCTCATAAGGTGAAAAAGCTTTGTGAAAGATTCCCTCTCCCCTTTCCCTCTTTATCACTTGGTTAAAGGTACAATAGGTAAGATTCTTGTTAAAACATTGTTACAAGACCATTGTAAATCCCTTCCTATCATTGAAAAAGGCTCACTGACATGTTGACCCTCTGCCAGTGTTTTTGTCCTTTGGGTTTCAAAATATACAGTTGACATGCATGTACCAGAACATTTTCAGCTGTACAATAATTCAAGCTCATTGGCTGAAAATTGTTTCTAATGGCCACAGCCAATGGCGTTTCAACGTCAGCGTGTTCACAGAGAAGGGGGAGGGATAAACGGTGTTGTGGTTTGCTGCTGCAATTCCTCTTGACCTTTAGGAGTCCGAGATACCTATTGTACCTTTAAGTTTCATTGTATATATGGTCAGGATTTGATTTGTATGATGTGCAATGTATATGTATGGAAGTAAGAAATATGATTTGTCACACTGTCGCTCACCTCATATAAATGCATTGCAATGTGCAACGTCATCCGTATGAAAAAGAATTTAAAATTAATGTTATATTATGAAGTGGGGGGAAATAAGGTGAAATGGGCAATTGTTTAGCCATGGTGGACAGTCCTCCCAACCACCCTAGCCCAGCTCCACTGGACAGAAGTATATTATTTAAAGGTGGCAAGAAAAAAAAGAAAAGAACTTTAAAGCCTGGAGGAAATCATTCCTTTTAGTGGTCATTGTTATTCCAAGGAATGATTGTTTAAAGTTAACTTAAATATTGGATCTGAATGCCCTGAAAGAAAAACAATTTCACGGCCCTTATAAATATATTTAATCAACCCTACAAACACAATGGGCGGAGCCCTCGCACGAAGGGTTAAAGCCGTGAAATTACGATTCAGCGGTCTCAGAAAACTTCATGCTCAGAATGAGCAACCATCTGAAGTGCATAAGTGCATCCTGTAAAAACCCACCATGTACCAAGCGCTCTCGATATTATCAAGAACCTTTAGGCCACATCTTAGCATTGGAAACAGGAAAAACGAGGTAAAGAGGCCGGGGTTTTATACAAGCTTTATTTACATCTTGATTAACAACTGTACATTTCTGCAGCACAGGAAGCACACTGTATCCATAAAGTTCTAATGGAGAGATACCGTGAAACCCTTTTACCCAATCAGGGTGCAATTTCCTTTTCCGTTTCCCCAATGACCAAGTCCTTCCTCAACTGCGTCTCACAGATATTATGTACATATTGTATACAAGCAATATAAAACTTGGCAAATGGAAAGAGTTATTTGCTACTTCAATATACGTAATCTTCAGATCCTTAAAAAACAAAAAAATCTTACAGCAATCACACAATCTGATGATGAATGATGACAGAACAACCTCGGCTTTCATACCACGTGAGGTTGTTGGATGCAGAAGACGAACACAGGAATCGTAATGGACGGTTGTGAGAAAGCTCACAGATTAAAACCTCTATGGACTCCATTTCATGCGCTTCTGAAACGGGGCTTCTTTCTTGCACATGTCCTATGACGTCACGACTACCTCTCACAACACTCAAGTCAGCAGTCTGGGGGGGGGGGGGGGGGGGAATCACTTTGCGTCTAAATCTAATACGGCCTATCTGCAGTCACGCATCACAAGACAGCGTCACTCAAGTCAAATTCCAGAAAATTGGTTGCATATTATAAAATATGGACGAGTACAGTCGCAACAACGTACTACTACACAAAACGCACCAGGGGAGACATTGGGGCAAAGTAGCCTTCAGGGCGTTAGGGTTCACTGCTGGCACACAGCAGAAGAGGTAAAAGCACTTTAAAACCTCAATTAAACCGGATCATTACGACCTCTGTATTTCCCTTCATTGGCCCGTGAAAGACCCGTAACGGGACCCAACCAATCAGGCGCTACTGAAGAGGAACCCAACGATTTGACGCAGCACCAACCGCAAGTGCCCCCCCAGACCTAGCACCCCCTCCACTGATGCGATTTCATAAACGGTCATATTTAAACGGTTAAAAAAAAGAACTATGCGCGACCTTCGGTGCAGTGATCAAGAGATAGACTTTAAAAGACTGCTGGCATGTTAGTCTGTAAGACGAAACACAATACACGTTAAATGTGTTTGAAATATCAGTACTGCGCGAGTAAATACAAAAGGTAAATAAATATCGTTATAAAGGCATGGCCGCAAACGGCTTATTCCTGTCCTCAAACTCTGCCACTTTGAAAGCAACACATTACTGATGAGGGTTAAAATAAGACGTAATGAAGTTAACACTCCTTATGGTATAAGATGTTAAGACTAAGATCTAAAATGGAAAACAAATAAATGTGAATAAGAAAATGAATTGTATAGAGAAGACAAATCTATACAAATCCATTAGAGGGGTAAGATGATCAAAACTTCGGAGAACTTGGGCATCCATAATTACAAGTTTAAAAAATCAACATATTACCAAACCATTGATCTTCCATTAGCACACAATTAACAAAGGAACGAGAAAAGCAACATAACAAGGGTTAAAGTAAAATGAGGTGTATTCCGATTTAGAAGATACCCAACTGGGGAAATTCGAGTTCCTCTCAAGCGAGGCTCGTCAGCCATATTTGAACGCTCACTGTAGACCGGGGGGGGGAACGTCCTCATCGTAGCGGTTCCTGCAACCCACACCACTGTCCCAGCCGTTCTGCGGCTCTGAGAACAAAGCTCACTGCCAGTCCTGAGGTGACCCTCGATAGCAGCAGGAGGCTGAGGAGAGGGGGGTTAAAGCAGGGGGAAAGAGATGGCTCCCTCCCTGTCTGGCCAGCCCTCATGCAAACACTTCCCCTCGTGTTGGGCTGAAGCATGATGGGAAATGTAGTATTTTAGAAGCAAAAGCAAGCATGTCCGGGGGAGCGCGGGGTGGGGGGTCCCAGAGGTCGGGCCGGGGGGAGGGAGTCCTCCGGGTGTGGCCAGGGGAAAGGGGTCCCCCTCTCTGACAGAGCTCTGGCTCCTCGGCAGAGGAGGGGCGCGGGGGTTAGTGTCGATGGGGTTATCTGCAGGCTCAGCGCAAAGTCATGCAAAACGGCGAGTCATGCAACCCCAACGCCGCCGGGGGGTCATGCAACCACATCGCTGCAGGGGCGAGAGAGAGACACAGAAACCTGTCACAGAGGAGAAAACATGCACACAGAACCAACAGGGAGGCAGGATTAGTGGAGAAGCAAGGCGTAATCATTTTAGAGTTAATGCCAATCAACCTGCACCTTGCATTAATTTAAAAAGCTCAACTTAATTCGAGCAATACATTCAAAGTTTAAATGTATTCTCAATCACGTTTGGGGCTTATGACAACCTCTTCACCGAATATAGAGTACCTTTGTTCGCTCTTAATCAAATATTAATACAGGAAACTGGCACCTTATCTTTGTCATGGTGTATTCACCGTGGGTTACTCTGAAGACATGATATTCTTACGGAGAGCAAAACATAATCTCTACTCCCTTCAGGGTGACACTCGTCCTTACAGACGAATTATAAAAACATGTTACAGTAAATTTTATTCTCACAATCGCCCAACATCACTAACCCTGAGCTTGTTCATAAACTAACGTTAGTAACAGAGGCGTGGTGCCTGAATGATGTGGCATTGGCAGGCACAGGACGGCCAGACTGCAGCGTTAACATGAGGGGCTACCCTGGAGAGGCTGGGGTACTTCATCTGAGCAAGCAGACAGAGCGGTGAGCCCGTGGCGTATGCACACAGGGGCCCACTCTCTGCTCCTGCTCAAGCTCGACTTCACCCTTTAATACAAGTCCTCATTGGCTCAGGCGTCCCCTCTGCCTGCTTTTCCTCCTACATGTCAGGTGCTAGTTGAACAGACACAGCAGGATTATAGCCCTCCAGGATTATAACAGTTTTCTCCTGATGCAGAACGTGCTGATGAATGTTGGGAAAACAAAGGTTCAAAATCAATGGTTAGGTAGTCAGTTGATTGCAATCACAGAAACGGGGGAAGGGAGGGGGCTTGTGCAGTCGACACGACGGTGGCGAGGCCTACTGTAGACCTTTGGCACAGCCGATGTCGCACGGTGACTCGCCAGAACCGGGATCAATTTCATCCGAGCTCAGTCAGTGCAGGAAATGGGGTGGAAATTCGACAAACAAACAGAAACATCCTCATGGAACAACATGTGTGTTTCATTGGACTGAACTGCGATGGAATTGAGCCAGTAGACAGGCCCTAAAACCCAAAGCGGCCATTTCTTTACTGGCTGCCCCCATGATTAGAACGACTGGCAGTGGTCAAAAAAACGACTCCTCAACGCCGCAGAAAGGCTGGATACAGTCATACGTCAGCGGTCGGAGCAGAGGAAACCACAGTCTATCACGTCAGGAACCCCGTGGACTGCGCATGCATGCATACACCCTGTGGACTGCGAATGGCACCTTTAAACAGCAGCTGTGCAACAACTCCAACTGCCGAACACACGGTGCAGGTTTTATTGCAACACCTAATATGCTAAGGCATAATCAGCATAATCGCTGCAGAGTGTACAACTTTGGGGGGGAAATCGCTGCATGATCCCTCTCAAAGCGTGTCATGAGCACCGCACAGACACCAGCGAGTCTCCGTTCACAGGCTGGGTGAGGACTGGAGCTTCACACCACACCGAGCTGTGCTGCTGGGAGCTCGAATCAAATGAGCGTTAAGGCTACACTCTCATTCCCATGAGCCTCTGCATAGATACGGGAATTCTTCAAAAAAACAAAACTAACTTTCATTACCCTTATAGTGACAAACATGACTCACGACTAAGCAAGAAATTAACGTTTTCATAAAGGTTCAGACTCAAGCTTCTATTTGGCCAACACTGTTCAATACTCTTTCTGCCTCCATTACCACAGTGGCAGTGAGAGGGGAAGGAGACCCAGAACCCATTTCACAGGAGTGACTTAATTTTCTCACCTTCTGGGTTTTAAGCAGAGATGCCCATGCTAGGACCAATAACACTGATTAATGGAGGCACTTTGTGTAACAATGGGTCTTAGCCAGAGAAACTTAGATTAAACAAAATGTAAAGACATGAAAATAATTAAGCCTTGTGCTGTGATCAATGTAGACACCAGTCGGTGGTTTTATAGCAAGTAACATTTACTGTCAGAGGAAAATACTAGAATAAATAACCACAGAATATTTCTTTCTCTGTAAATTTGGTCTGTCTCTGACACTGGGGAAACGCATAAAACTTAACACTGAACACAAACCTTGACCTCGACCCCAGAAAGTCTTCATTTAGTGAAACTTTAGTGACTTGTTCTGTCTATTGCACTGGTTAAAAGAGGCGCCTATTTGGCTACAATGCTAACTCAAAAAAGCTAAATACCAAATGAACTATCTACACACAGTTCTGTGTGAATAGACTACTTGCAAAGCATACTAAAATCTTATCCCGAAGCATAATAACTACTGCATAAAACATCTTAAATTTAAAGTTTAAAAAGGGTAGTATTTTGTTGGGTTTATATAATAAATAATGAAACTTGTGAGGCAGTCTCACAGCTGCTTGGTGTGCGTTGCGAGCACGGTATGACAATCGTGAAAGGTGCGCTGCTGGGTAATTCACTGAAGAGCTGGCATCCCGACTTAAAACCACTGCGCCCGGAAGGCAGAATAACACAAAAGAAGATCTCTACACTTTAAAAACATGGCGGAAATGACAGGAAAGGGAAAAACACAAATCCTCAAGTTGTACATTATTTAGTGTTAGTTAAACAAAAAGGGGAGGGGGGGGGAACAAAACAAACGGAGGGCTTTATGCCCTGAACGCTGCGGCGTGTTGGGGCAGACGTCTGTGAGGCAGCTGGGGGGGCCCAGTCGCTCTACCTTCCTGCGGCCGCCTGCACGTGTCCCGGGTAGTTTCGGCGAGCGCTGGTGGCCTGTCGCTGGCGGGCCAGGAAGGACTGCCCCGAACCCGTGCTGGCCAGACGGTCCTCCGCAGCCTTCTTCTGTAGCGCCATGCCCTGCGGAGAGAGGCTGCTCAGGAACACGTCTACAGACCCACAGAACCGCGTCTATAGACACACAGAACCGTGTCTACAGACACAGAACTGGTTCTACAGACACAGAGCCGCGTCTACAGACCGACAGAACCACCTCTACAGACCCACAGAACAGTGTCTACAGACACACAGAACCGGTTCTACAGACACAGAACCGTGTCTACAGACCGACAGAACCGCGTCTACAGACCGACAGGTTGCACACAGACTTTAGCCTCTTTTTGGACTCATATAAGCTCCAGGTCAAATGAAACTGACTATTTTATTGACATTCATCAAACTGCCATTTTATGATTAAAATTAAAAGTGCATCCTTGGCAACGGTAAGGGAAATGGTTCAAAAACGACTATAGAAATACATAGATATTGAGGCTGCCTGAGGTCCAAAGTCATGAGCCACTCACCATGTTGTACCAGGCAGAAACTATGAGCTTCTCCTCCTGGTCTCTCTGGGTTTTCGTTTTGTCGTACTCTTTCTGTGGGGGGGGTGAGAGCAGAGTCGCAGTGAGGACAGTGCATTAATGGACATACTCAGGACCTGAGGTCCAAAGGGCATTCCACAGAGAACTACTGCCATCAGCTGCTGTAGGATGAAGCTTGTCAGGGGCAAGAGTGCAGGCCAGAAATAAAAGGATTACGGGCTAGTGTGAAAATAACACAAAATGTGGCTAAGGTGCCATGTCCTGTAAAAATTAACTTGGCCTATAGCTACATTCCGGCAGTGTAGTTCATTGTGTGTGTCACATTTTGGGATAAAAGAAGTCGCTTCCTCTGTAGGCACAGAGGAAATTATGCGCTAAAACTTAAAGGTAAATGGTGTGTGTGTGCGTGTGTGCGTGTGAGAGTGAGCGGAAGTGAGTGAACACTCACTCTCTCTCTCACATACACACTCTCACACACACACACACACGCGCGCGCGCGCGCGCACACACACACACACACACGCGTGTGCGCACACACACACACACACTCTCTCTCACACCCTTCCCCACCTCCAGTGAGTGGAGCATCCGTTCTCTTTCCTGCAGCTGGTTCTTGAGAGCCTGGACCTCGGGAGCAGAGCCCTGGTTCTGCTTGGGATCTAGGGTGCGGATCACCTGCAGAGAAAGAGCAACGTGCTTCACATGGGAGACATGACTACTCACCGCCCTGTATCAACCATCTACACACAGCCCTGTATCAACCCATCTACAGACAGCCCTGTATCAACCATCTACACACAGCCCTGTATCAACCCATCTCCACACAGCCCTGTATCAACCATCTACACACAGCCCTGTATCAACCATCTACAGACAGCCCTGTATCAACCCATCTACACACAGCCCTGTATCAACCCATCTCCACACAGCCCTGTATCAACCATCTACAGACAGCCCTGTATCAACCCATCTACACACAGCCCTGTATCAACCCATCTCCACACAGCCCTGTATCAACCATCTCCACACAGCCCTGTATCAACCATCTCCACACAGCCCTGTATCAACCATCTACAGACAGCCCTGTATCAACCCATCTATAGACAGGTCTGTATCAACCATCTACAGACAGCCCTGTATCAACCATCTACACACAGCCCTGTATCAACCATCTCCACACAGCCCTGTATCAACCATCTCCACACAGCCCTGTATCAACCATCTACAGACAGGTCTGTATCAACCATCTACAGACAGCCCTGTATCAACCATCTACACACAGCCCTGTATCAACCATCTACAGACAGGTCTGTATCAACCCATCTACAGACAGCCCTGTATCAACTCATCTATAGACAGGTCTGTATCAACCATCTACAGACAGCCCCGTATCAACCATCTACAGACAGCCCTGTATCAACCATCTACAGACAGCCCTGTATCAACCATCTACAGACAGCCCTGTATCAACCCATCTACAGACAGGCCTGTATCAACCCATCTACAGACAGGTCTGTATCAACCCATCAACAGACAGGTCTGTATCAACCATCTACACACAGCCCTGTATCAACCCATCTACAGACAGGTCTGTATCAACCATCTACACACAGCCCTGTATCAACCATCTACACACAGCCCTGTATCAACCCATCTACAGACAGGTCTGTATCAACCATCTACACACAGCCCTGTATCAACCATCTACACACAGCCCTGTATCAACCATCTACAGACAGCCCTGTATCAACCATCTACAGACAGCCCTGTATCAACCATCTACAGACAGCCCTGTATCAACCATCTACACACAGCCCTGTATCAACCATCTACACACAGCCCTGTATCAACCATCTACACACAGCCCCGTATCAACCATCTACAGACAGGTCTGTATCAACCCATCTACAGACAGCCCTGTATCAACTCATCTATAGACAGCCCTGTATCAACCATCTACAGACAGCCCCGTATCAACCATCTACAGACAGGTCTGTATAAAGCTATCTACACACAGCCCTGTAGCAACCATCTATAGACAGGTCTGTATAAAGCTATCTACAGACAGCCATGTATCAACCCATCTATAGACAGGTCTGTATCAACCATCTACAGACAGCCCTGTATCAACCATCTACACACAGCCCTGTAGCAACCATCTACAGACAGGTTTGTATAAAGCTATCTACACACAGCCCTGTATCAACCAGTTACACACAGCCCTGTATCAACGATTTACAGACAGGTCTGTATCAACCATCTACACACAGCCCTGCATCAACCACCTACACACAGCCCTGTATCAACCCATCTACAGACAGGTCTGTATCAACCACCTACACACAGCCCTGTATCAACCATCTACAGACAGCCCCGTATCAACTATCTACCGACAGCCCTGTATCAACCCATCTATAGACAGGTCTGTATCAACCATCTACAGACAGCCCTGTATCAACCATCTACAGACAGGCCTGTATAAAGCTATCTACATACAGCCCTGTATCGACCAGTTACACACAGCCCTGAATCAACCATCTACAGACAGGTCTGTATCAACCACCTACACACAGCCCTGTATAAACACACTGTACTCTGATAAAACTGTGAAGAACAGCACATACACCATCGCACTCTGACCAAGCTAAAGAAAGGCATTTTCAGCTAATATTCCACACGGTTGTTTCGAAAGAACAGGCTGAATACCATTCACTTATTCAAATGAATTCAGCAGAATGGGCCGAGTTTCTCCTTCAGAACATCAAAATGCAGCGATATCTTTGATTCAGAGTGTAACTGATTATGTAGCCCCATCACAAAAAAAGCACTGTGCAGAAGAACACAGTGATAACAGTGCACACTGACTGGGAGCGCGGAACGGTACTTCATAATAGACTGAGCGCGGCGATACGTTCAAAATGAATGGCCGACTGGGAGCGGTAGCCGATACGGGAACATGGGGGTTGTAGTTTAAATTGAATGAGAATTTGGGAGTAGTAGTCGGTATGGGAACACGGGGGCGGCCATTTAAAATGAATGAGAATTTGGGAACAGTGGTTGATATCGGAACACGGGGGCGGCCATTTAAAGTGAATTGTCATCGGGGAGTAATAATGTTAGCCGATATAGGAGCGCGCGGGCTGTAATTTAAAATGAACGGTAATCAGAGTGCTGCAGTTCATATAGGAATATGGGAGTGCTAGCCGAAAACTAAAGGGAATCAGGGAGCAGTAGTTGATATAGGAACATGGGGGTTGTAGTTTAAATTGAATGGGAGGTTGTGGTTTAAAATGAATTAAAATGAATGGGAATCTGGGAGCAGTAGTTGATATAGGAACATGGGGGATGTAGTTTAAAAATAATGGGAGGCTGGGAGCAGTCGTTGACAGGAACACGGGGGAGCTATGGGGGATAGTTCATATTGGGAATATGGAAACAGCAGTGGAAATGGAATTGGATTGTGGGCTAAATTGTACTCACGCTCTTGGCCTTCTCCAGGTATTTTTTATACCTCTCCTCCATTTGCTTCATGTCTTCATCTTTCTTCTTCAAGGCTTCCTCCAACTCCTCCACTTTTTGGGCTAAAGAAAAAGAAGTGGGTAAAAGACACACAAGGCTGTAATATTATGCACTTATATTACAAGTGTACAGCATATGATGACCACAGAAAAGTCAGAGATTCCAACACACACACTTGCACTCACAGCTAAGGTTATATTTGGGCTCCAGGTCTTCAATGAAAGTGCTCTTCTTCTGGAGCTCGTTGTTCACTTCACGGAGCTTCTCCCTGATTTTCACGAATAAAGACACAAAGCATGGCTCTTCAAAAAAACACCATAACACTGAAAACACATATACACATTATACACGTATAGGTAGACACACACACACACACACACACACACACACACACACAGAGGTGCGCACACACTCCTACTTACAAATGCTCGTCACACTTCTTCTTCAGAATTATTGACTGAAACAGATAAGAACAGGATTAGAACGCATGGATTTTTTTTTTTCCAGTCAGAAATCCAAGTAGCTCAATGTGCCTTTAGTGCCCTCTGCTGGAAGAACAGGAAATATAAACTCAGTACCGTATCGAACTAAATTTTCCACACATCTGTACATGGGTGGACATCAAGAAACAAACTATTTAAACAGTTAAATGATGGCAGCCTTCTGTATTTTTCATTGCAATATACATTTTAATTAGCAAGCTTAAGTGGTTTCACATAAAACAGAGATGGCCTAATAAACTAAACGACATCCTATGTACATCTTTAACTGTTAGAAAGAACGCTGATGATAGTTGTTATTATACTCAATACATTCACATTTTACTACTTTTTATTTGTATTTACTATATTTGACGACTACACTTGATGCTACTCATGTATGTAAAATGTGGCAAAAGGAATCCTTTAATATTCATGAATGAAATCCTAATTTGGTCCATGGAAGTGGATCCTCCTCCCCCTGAACCAAGAGGCACAAAAATAACTGAATATTCCTGTAACATTTCATTTACAGCCGGTCTCGCTCCGCAGCTACCTATAAACCACCGCTTAGTGCCTGTTGAGACGGCCAGTTAATCCCAGCGCCAAATCGATGGGCTACCGCGGATGACTGCTCACTTTTTGGCTGCCGTCTACCTCATCACCTGCAGATCGCGCGACCCCATTCCAGGCTGCCCGACGAGGCAGCATCCATCCACAGTGTGACAGCGAGGGCAATGAGGTGGGCTCTCAACTGCCCTGCAACTCACCGCGAGAATTACAGCCTCCGCCGCCGAGAGTTAATCACCCCAAACCGAAGGGTAATGGCGGTTTATTTTAAAACTAAGCGCCGCCGGTTTCGCAATGACTTATGTTAGCTGAAGGCTAAGTGCCGAATGAATCAGAAGAGGTGCGTTACACCTGTATCTTTGCACTTTAGGGGTCAATAAAACATGTCCCTGCGTATATCTGACACGTACGGCATGGTATTGTGGGAGCCATAAATGGGGCAAGATGTGATACCGTAGACATGCAAATGTCTTTTCCTTTAGTCCTCCAGCAGAGGGCGATAAACAGCACTACTAAAACTGGATTTAATGGATCCTTTGCTCGAAAAAGACACAATACCAACACACAGTAATCACAGCCAGGGAGAGAAATAACTGTACATGAATCACATATAATATATAATGAGATTTTAATTAACATAAATCATAAGTATGATGATAGCCTTAAAGGTACAATAGGTATGATTTTTGTGTTATAATACTGCTACAAGACCACTGTAAATCCCTTCCTATTATTGAAAAAGGCTCACTGACATGTTGACTCACCCTCTGCTTGTGTTTATAGTCCTTAAATTCGGGTTTCAAATTATACAGTTGAAGGACCGACACTACCAACACATTGTATAGCTGTACAATAAATCAAGCTTGGTTGAAAATTGGTTCTAATTGGATAACGGTATGAGCTAAACATGTAACATGTAATGTAACTGACACAGCCAATGACATGGGGGGGGTTTCAACATTACATTACATTACATTACGTGGCACTTAGCAGACGCTCTTATCCAGAGCGACGTACAACAAAGTGCAAATCAAACACAAGCTCATTCACAGAAAAGGGGGAGGGATAAACAGTGCTTGTGGTGTGAGGGTGTATGTTTCTGTTTGAGGGTGTTTGTCTCTTAACCGCTGGAAGTCCGAAATTACCTATTGTACCTTTAACGTTTAGCTGTAGAAAACTAAACTAATTTCACTATGTTTATTATGATGAAATGAGTGTGGTACAAGTGATTGTAATGACCACTCTTCAGAGGGCATTACAGGGAAAAAGGTTAATTTCCCTCCCTTGCATTAACAGATAAACATCCAATTCAGAATAATATATAAAAGCAGAGCACGGAAAAGAATTGAAAGACAAATTATTTTCTTGATTTCTTGAAAGATGTCTTGCAATCTGCTTGATTTGACAATGAAAGCGGATGCGGCCTTTTGTAGAAGTTCTACAGGAGTTGACAGTTTTTCATGAACGTGAACGCTTGCCCATTGTGCCGTTTACCAACACCAAAACAAGCCGGTGAATCAACATATCCAAAACTGCACCACTGCACCACCACCAGGTGCACACAGGATTCTAGACAGGCGCATAAAACCGGTAACAAGGAACAAATTCTGAAGATGCAACAAAGACAAGAATGCAACACAGACATAGAACTACTAGGGGATAAGGAGCCCACAGACCACGTGAGGTGCTCAAAGGGTTCTCAAAGAGACACCTCTGATAGGCTCTACCCACCAGGGTGACTGAGCAAACATGGGAACCAGTCTCAGATCACAGCTAATGAGGATATCCCCTTAAAGAGCACTTTGTGCGCCTATCCCACACACGGCCAACACCTTACCGCGGAGGCCTCGAGAGAGAGAGAGAGAGAGAGAGAGAGAGAGAGAGAGAGAGAGAGAGAGAGAGGGAGAGGGAGAGGGAGAGGGAGAGGGAGAGGGAGAGGGAGAGGGAGAGGGAGAGAGAGAGAGAGAGAGAGAGAGAGAGAGCGTTTAGCTGCCAGCAAGGTGCATGCAGATTCAGCACATCTTCTGACAGAGATTTATACATATCTACAAGGCCCAGCCACACACGTCCTATGGACGTTATGTTTTCCCTTAAAACGTATTTCTTTCCCACCTGGGAGTCCTACAGGGAATGCCAAATAAGCTGTACTTACAATAGCCAATAGCCTGTGAGGGGAGGGGCGTAAGGCAATGCGACAGAAGCAATGATTCGCAGCAGGGCCCCAGCCACACCGAAGAGGCGAGGTTTAAACAGGGAGGTATTTAGTGAAGCAGCAGCAGGAAGTGGACAGGAGATGGCGCCAGAGGCACTGTCGTGTATTATATTCACACACATGCACGTCACTTCTCCGGGAAGTCCCATCAGCAGCGGGACGCCCCTTACACACTCAAGAGGCCCTTTTTCTACACCCCCGGGCTCCGGGGCCCACAGTGCGGGTGTGCGTACCGAGGTCTCCCTGCTGCCAAGCTAAAAACATAAACCACATCACAGGGATGACAGCAACTCACCAGCACACACAGGCATGCGCACACGCACACACACAAACACAAACACACCACACTGGAGGCGTTAGTATGATGAGATTCTTAAAAATGATAATGAATGAAGAGATAATCCTGTCAGTTACAAAGCAGGCTTTTGACTTTAGAAGACTGTCATAATGCAGTTATAATCGCTTTACACTGAAGATTTCTCACTCGTAATTCTGAGTAACATCAACTCAATTTCGGTTGTTTGGTGCAGCTCTTTCAAATGGGAACACATAAATAAGTATGTTATGAAGATAGTGGTTGAAGACAGTCGACAAAATACAGGCCCGTTACATAAAGCAAACTGTAAGCATGTTAGTACTGTTAATAGCCAAGCAGGGCTGAGACTGGTGATAGTGCAGTTCACGTTTTTACAACAAATAATAGCATTCCACCCCTGGAAAACAAAAAGAGACACAACTGTTTCCAGACGATCCAGATGGCTTCCATGGATACTCACATCATCCGCCTTCGAGCCCTGTTCCTGCAGGGACTTCTGCAGCTCCTCAACCTGAGACTGGCCCTCCATCAGCCTCTGGTTCACAAGTCTGAAACGGGAGAAATTAAACACAGCGGAGTCTCAGTTAAAAATTGCCAACATGCTAACGCTCTGGAATAATGCTGACATGCCAACACTGGAATAATACTATCATGTGTGGAATCGGTAGGAACTGAAGCCTACCAAGCAACAGACCAAGGCTCTGTACTAATGCTAGCATGCTAACACTCTGGAATAATGCTAACGTGCCAACAATGGAATAATGCTAAGGTGCTAATGCATGGGGAATCGGTATAGGTTGAAGCCTACCGTGCTACAGACCAAGGCTCCATAATAATGCTAACGTGTGCAAAAGTGTTACAGGCTGACACTAACAGTAGCTGAGCAATAATGCAAATGCTCTGGAATAATGCTAACATGCTAACACGTGTGGAATCGGTACGGGCTGAAGCCTACCGTGCTACAGATGAAGGCTGTGTAATAACGCTAAAATGCTAATGCTCTGACATAATGCTAACGTGCTAAAGCTCTGGAATAATGCTAACGTGCTAACGCGTGTGGAATCAGGGGCCGAGGTGAGCGAGAGGGTCCTGATACGGGCTGGCGGTACCTGTTCTCCGTCTCCAGCTCGTTCTTCCTGCTGTTGGCGTCCTCCAGCAGGCTCTGCAGCAGGGCGATCTTCTCGTTGTCCGAGCCCTCCTGGTTCAGCTTCAGCATCTTGTTCTCGTGCTGCAGGCGGATCAGCCTCTCCCTGTAGGACACACCCGCTCCCCTGGTCAGCGAGCTCCTCAGGGCATGACCGCACAGCGACCATATGATCACACGTTTGGCTTTATTACACTTGTAAGCAGCATGACTCCACAGGAGACACGACAAGAAACCCAGGGTGTGGGCCTTCTCCACCACCCATTCCTCCCTCCTACAACCAACAGTACCAGCCAAGGAGGGGTTCTATCCAGGACAATCTCCTGCTCTGACGGATTGACTCATGAAACCAGCACAGGGCTCATCGGGACCAGAAATGGGGAATGCTGGTCAAGAAGCTATGATCGTATTGTGTCAGACGTGGAGCCCAGCCAGTTTCCTTTACTCTACTACCAATCACAACACACCAGCAATTCTATCCTGGTATTAAAGCTCTTACACAGCTCAGGGACAGCCTGTAGCCAAGTGGTTAAGGTACATGACTGGGACCTGGTTGGTGGTTCGATCCCCAGTGTAGCCATGATAAGACCCGTACAGCTGTTGGGCCCTTGACCACAGCCCTTAACCCCACATTGCTCCAGGGGAGAGCAACTGCAAATCACATTGGCTAAAAGCGTCAGCTAAATAACTAACGTAATGTAATCATGGGGCAGCGTGTTCAATGGACTGAACTGACGCTGCAAGGCCATTCCTGGTGAAACGGGATGGGCGTTTACGCCACACCTGACACGTTTTTCCCATCCACGCCGCGCACCGTTGAGGCACCAGGTCTCGTCGCCAACGTAAAGCAGGGAAGCTCAGCTGATGCAACCACAGCATCTGGACTGGAGGCTGTTTCCTGCTTACATAACCTCCACGCACTTCTCACTCAGCTCACGCATACACTTTATACTGCAACGCTCCCAGAAACAGAGCAGGGGGAACGCAGCAGGAAGCCAAACCCCAGTACGCTGGGGTGACCCACTTTCTGAGCAAATCTATACGCAGCGTCTGCAGGACAGAATATAGTAGCAACAGAACTCCCTCTGCAGCAATTTTGAATGTACAGGATAACAGAAATGGTACAACAGCATTTATACAGGATACAAAGTATTATGCAATGCAACGGCAGCCATTTTGTGCCAGAATGCTAGCATGCTCACCACACATCAGCTAAGGTGGAGAGGGAGATAACAATGTTTAGCCAATTAAATCAAGGGATGATTCGGTGGCAGTTGGCAGGAGCCAGGTTGGGAATTCAGCCAGGACACCAGGGAACCGCCCTACTCTTCACAATCCTCTCCGGGAGCAATGCAGAGTTAAGGGCCTTGCTCAAGGGCCCAACGGCTGTGCAGATCTTATTGTGGCTACACCGAGGATCGAACCATCGACCTTGCGGGTCCCAGTCGTGTACCTTAACCACTGCACTACAGGCCACCCGAAGGACAGACAGAGGACGTACCGAATCTCAGGTGTGATGATTTCCGCCGCCAGGTCGGAGGCTTCACTGCTGCCCAGAGGAACCAGACCTGCCGGAGACAAGCACACTGATCAATCACTGCTTCCAGAACATTACCGCACATCAATCTTTCTACTCAACGGCAGTCACAACCAAAAAAGGAAAACATTTATTTAAGCGACTGGTCAGAAAAAAACTAAATGCGTTCCCGCAACTACTTGTGCAGTTTATTTAAAGATGAGGACATGATTCATTTTCATCTAAAATCATTAAAAAACCCATTAAATAAAAAGATATGGAAAATATGGAAGCACACTCATCCAAGTAATAATAATAAGTATGCCGTGAGGTTACTAAAATTCTTTGAATTTATATATTAAAATTAAATATAAACACATCATGAATGGGACAGAGTTTGTTTAGAAAGTGACTAATATTTAAAGGAATAGTTGGAATATATTTATAAGGGCCATTGACTGCACACAAATATTGTTTAGCTTATTATGTTTTAAGTAACTTCACTGAAATTACTTCACTTACAAATGTAATTCGATGTACAGTACACTAACTTTAAAACAGATAACACATTAACTTTTCTAAAAGAAAATTGTGGACCCATCCTACTGCAACCAATCATCACTGTACATGCGGCCTGACAAATTATTTTCAGTGAGCTCTGTGGCACACACTGACTGTGCATCTCTGTACAAAATGGAGGAGGCGCTACAGGAACAGACAGGCCTTCAGTGAAGCTTACAGAGACCAGCCTGGCCGATAACAGACGGATATGTGCGGATGGCCGCGGATTTGCAGCCATGTTGGAACACAGGCGGCCCAACTGGCTGAAGCAGATCCAGGATGAGATGTTTGGCAGAAAGACAGCGGATTCAGGCCTCGGGGTTCAGGCCAGACGCCACTGTGGGGTCCTGCATGGGTCCGGGTATGACAGTTGTCCGGGTATGACAGTCGTCCGGGTATGACAGTTGTCCGGGTATGACAGTCGTCCGGGTATGACAGTCGTCCGGGTATGACAGTTGTCCGGGTATGACAGTTATCCGGGTATGACAGTTGTCCGGGTATGACAGTTGTCCGGGTATGACAGTCGTCCGGGTATGACAGTCGTCCAGGTATGACAGTCGTCCGGGTATGACAGTCATCCAGGTATGACAGTCGTCCGGGTATGACAGTTATCCGGGTATGACAGTTATGAGAAACAACTGATGAGACTACTCAAGGGAAACGCTGAATGCAGAGAGTGTGTGTTTGCTTGCGTGCGTGTGTGCGTGCTTGTATGTGTGTGTGTGTGCATGCGCGCGTGCATGTGTGCGTGTGTGTGTGTGTGTGGTGGCCAATGCTGTACCTGCAGTGAGCTGGCCCTCCTGGGCTTGGACACAGCGGAGCTCCTCGATCGTGTCTTTCAGAGAGTCCCGTTCTGTTCTCATGCGCTGAGAAACACCACACATGTGTAAATGCATGTGAACACACACACTGCAACACAATACAGCCCCACAACGCCCTCTCAACACTTCAGCCGAGGACATTTACTCCAGGTCCAACCACAACAGGATGAGAGAGGTGAGATATGAATCTATCACCAGCTCTAAAATGCACTCTTTCCCAGGAGGGAGAAACACCACAGGCACTGGAGTGAGTCCAGCTGTTTCCTGTCTGCCCTCTGAACCCACGCAAACAGAGCCAGTCCAAAAGAGTTCAACTTCACTGCCATTGGTAACTGCGTTCCTACTACTAAGGCAATACAAAGCAGGAGACTGTGCATGGCGCCAAAATGGCTCTAAAGCAAGAGAACAACCCTGAACTTGAAGCATCATTTTGACTTGCATGTGATATGAACACTGGGAATAAAATAAATAATTACATCTTTCTCTTTTTGGAGGGAGTCCACTTTTTCTTTCAGACGTTTGTACTCAAACTCCATCTTGTTTGCCTTTTTGGACTCTTCCGACAGTCTGTTCTGAAGTTCCACCACCTGCACAGGACAAAGACCAGGAGAGAGTCAGCTGGTAAGTCCAGCCGTGTATGTGTGTATGAGAGAGTGAGAAGTGGGTGCACATGTCTCTTGTATGGCTCCGATACCAGTCTCTTGTAGGAGACACAGTATGTCCCCAGCTCTGTTGTGTGCGTGTGTGTGCGTTCGAGTAGTGTGTGAATGTGTTTACCCGTCTCTTGTAGGGGTGTGTGTGTGTGTGTGTGTGTGTGTGCGTGCGTGCGTGCGTGCGTATGTATGTATACGTGTGTGTGTGTGCGTGTAGGTATGTGTGTGTGTGTATGCGTGTGTGTATGTGTGTGTGTGTATGCGTGTGTGTGTGTCTGTGTGTGTGTGTGTGTGTATGTGTGTGTATCTGTGTATGTGTGTGTGTGTGTGTGTGTGTGTGTGCTTGTGTGTGTGTGTGTGTGTACCTGTCTCTTGTAGTTCTCCAGTTGTCCCTTGGCTGTGTTGGCCTTCCTCAGCTCCTCCTCCAGGCTGACGGTGTTCTGCATGTACACAGTGTTCTTCTCTTCCAGGAGCTTCACCTGCCTCCTCAGGTCCCCCAGGTCCTCCAGCTTCTTCTTGTACGACTCCACCATGCCCTCCAGCTTGGACACCTTGTCTGAGGAGTGCCTGTCCCCCCCCCAAAAAACAAGGTTCACGACTGAACATACTATAACGCCTGTCAACTATACACTGCATTGTAGGGAAAGGAAGGTTCCAGAAACAGGGATCATTGCCCATCCATTCAGTTATATTTGTATACCCTTTGATTAAGTTTTGACAAATAATACCCAGTCTGTTAACACACAATTAACAAAATAATTTATGTTTGAGCAAAAGTTGTATCCACACAAAATAAAGGGATAGCAGCTATCGCAAGTAATCAGAGTAATATATAAGTGCTATATAGTGAACAGGTTAGGCGATTTTAAAGCTGAGGTGTCAGCTTTTGATTCACATAAACTCTTAAGTGCCCAATATGATTCTTCAAACAACACGGGATCACACATTCCAAAGAAGTTGTGTTTAGACTGTTTAGAAGAAGGGAATCCGGCCAGGGTAACAGTACTGAACTCCTGCAAAGGGGCCAGACCTGGGTGAAATACAGAATTGTTTGGATTCAAACACTTTTCTATCTTCACTGATGTTCACCTTATCTGGTGTATTGGAACCAATTAAATACTCTCAAAGTGAAAACCCCACCTTTCTGGCCCTCTTGGTCAGCTCAATTGCACCAGGCAAGATCAATCAAGCAAGGACAGAAAAGTATTTGAATCCAAAAGAATTACATATCTGACCAAGGTGTCAGCTCACCGGAGAACGTCCATCTCATCCTTCAGGGACTGGGCCTCATCTGCTAGGGAGGTGAGGTCCTCGTTCTGGCCCCTCAGGTCCTGGAGCTCCTTATCCAGCTCCTCGCAGCGTATCCTGTAGTCGTCCTTCGAAGCCTCCAGCCTGAAAATCAGAGACGCCCGTAAGCTTCAGCAGGGACGCGGAGAGGTCACGGGGGGCTGACAGGCGTGGGGCTCAACTAGGGTTGCCATCCGTCTCTTAAGACGTGTGAGAAACAGACACCGCACACAGCTGGAAGCGTAATCGTGGAGCTGTTGGTCCGCGGATGCCCTCCTCTAGGGCTGTTCTAGCAATTACTCAGTCCGGACACACAGACACAGACACAGACACAGACACAGACAAACACACAGACAAACACACACACACACACACACACACACACACACACACAGACAGACACAGACACAGACACAGACACAGACACAGACACAGACACAGACACACACACACACACACACACACACACACACACACACACAGCGATTGGCTGCCATGCACGGCACCAACCCGCTCATCAGCAGCATTTAGGGGTTAGGAGTCACGGACACTTCGACACACCCAGGGCGGGATCAAACCGGCAACCCTCCGACTGCCAGATGACTGCTCTTACCGCCTGAGCCAGTGTCGCCCCTATTTGGCTGGGACCCCCTACACATTGTCCGGTCGGGACCACAAATTAGCCCTGTACTAATAACTTTCAAACCAGACATTCCAGTTGAAGGACCGACATCTAGCAACCCCAGTCTGAACAGAAGCGAGGCAGTGAAACGTGGAGCGTAATGGAAGGGCGGTCTGTGACTGAGGACACCCGGTGTGTGGCAGGAGCGGTGGCCCATTTTTCACCCACACCCACAGTGCCAGCCAGGCCCCCCCCGAGCCCTGCGGCGCCGGTCCGTACCGCCCCCACCCTCCGTGCCGCCCCCTGCAGCTGCACAGGGGGACGTTACCTGCACTGAGACACACACAGCAGCGGGCTCAGGGCCCGGGGGAACAGGGCTGGAGGGAGGGGCTGGTAGTCTCAGCTGAGATGCCCCAGGTCTGAGACAGACGCCCTGGTGTGAGAGCGGGGCTGTTAGTCTCCTAAATCAGGAGCGACTGCAGCTCAACAGCCCATTAAATGCATTTGTGCCGTTTAATCGGTATTAATGCGTAGTGTCTGCACTGCTAACCAGCCCAGTGCAAGGGCAAGAATCAATAGCTGCCCCACAATTTATTTTATTTTTTTTTGTAGAGAGGAAAGGCAAGCTCATCTCTTTATAAAACACCCAGTGTTGCTCCCTGCGTGTTGTCCAGGCATGTAAAATAAAAATTGACGGATTAAAGTGGCGAGTTAAATGCAGCTGCATCATCTCACACTGTATGCTGGACAACCCATCAAAACAAGCCCAAGCACTCTGCCAGAGATACAAAGGTTGGCCACTAATCAGAAATAATGTTTTTTTATGCTCCCATTTTAATTTACTGCTTTTTTCAGAGCTGCTGCTGAAGCCATCCGGTACGTAAACACCAGTCCAATGAAGCCCTAATCATCTGGGAAATCAGATGTCAAGTGAAATGAGAACTGACGTGCTTTCAAGACGACTAACTATGTTTGTAGCAAACCGATACTGTTGAACGATTTTAAATGAACATTCCATCAAGTTCGCCACCACGCCTTTTTAATACATACGTCCGTCTCCTCCTCCCCCTCCTCCTCCCCTTCCCTCTCCTCCTCCTCCTCCCATTCCCTCTCCTTCTCCTGCTCCTCCCCTTCCCTCTCCTTCCCTCTCCCCCTCCTCCCCTTCCGTCTCCTCCCCTTCCCTCTCCCTCTCCTCCTCCCCCTCCTCCCCTTCCCTCTCCCCCTCCTCCTCCCCTTCCGTCTCCTCCTCCCCCTCCTCCTCCCCTTCCCGCTCCCCTCCGTCTCTTCCTCCCCCTCCTCCTCCCCTTCCCTCTCCTCCTCCTCCTCCTCCCCTTCCGTCTCCTCCTCCTCCTCCTCCCCTTCCCTCCCCCTCTCCTCCTCCTCCTCCCCTTCTGTCTCCTCCTCCCCCTCCTCCTCCCCTTCCCTCTCCCCCTCCTCCCATTCCCTCTCCTTCTCCTCCCCTTCCCTCTCCCCCTCCTCCCCTTCCCTCTCCTCCTCCGCCCCTTCCCTCTCCTCCTCCTCCCCTTCCGTCTCCTCCTCCTCCCCTTCCCTCTCCTCCTCCCCCTCCTCCTCCTCCCATTCCCTCTCCTTCTCCTGCTCCTCCCCTTCCCTCTCCCCCTCCTCCCCTTCCGTCTCTACCCCTTCCCTCTCCCTCTCCTCCCCCTCCTCCCCTTCCGTCTCCTCCTCCCCTTCCCTCTCCCCCTCCCCTTCTCTCTCCTCCTCCTCCTCCCCCTCCCGTTCCCTCTCCTCCTCCTCCACACCTGAAGGTCTCCTCCTGGAGCTGCTCCAGCTGGGCCTGCAGCTGCAGGTGTCTCCTCCCGGCGGGGCTGTTCAGGTCCTCGATGGAGTCGGACTGGTTGAGCCGCTCCATCAGGATCTGGTTCTCCGCCAGCAGGCTGCCCTTCTCCTCCTGCAGCGCTGCCACCTACAGGCCGAGGAGGACATTACAGCGGTCAAGGTGAGCCAGCACCTGGAGGCACTTATCCCGTCAGTGTCTATTAACCTCTCCGAGATGGGGGGTGAACACAGCCAACAGCTAACACGCTACAGCAGGTTTTAAGACACTGGAGCGCTGAGATGTTGATGGCTACTACATGGCCTTTTACCATAAACAGTAGCTGTGTGATTGCAGAAAAAATGGAGTTCTATTACTGGAAAAGTGGCTTGCTACCCATAAACTTACCCCATCAGTTAATCAGCAGATTAACTGATTCTTAAATTGCATAATATCTTAAGTCTATAATGTGTTCAAAGAAAACACACAAACATCCACACAAAATAATTGAGACACAAAAAACAAATAGTGAATTAGTGAAGATATGGTGGCATGCAATCTGGATGGTCTATGTGATGCCCAGGGTCCAAATGTGAAGCACTCAAACTCCTTACAAAAGCAAAAGCAATGTGACTTGAAAACCTAATTGTGTTATTAGCTTGCCAATGAAAGGACTAGTACAATCAGAATGGTGTTGAAGCAGACTATTCGGTGAAACAAAGATTCCATAGGAGCTATGCATGACATTAAACACAGGGGTACCAATGGTCAACATCGACTGACAGCCAGTGGCTTTAGCTACTAGCCCCAACATTGCCTGACAGTCAGTGGCAATAGCTACTAGCCCTACTGCAAGTCTCTTCAACTGCAAGCATTTCCACTGCTGAAAATGAAAATGCATAACACTGATTTAAAACAGTAAACTACAGTCAGGTCCATAAATATTGGGACATCGACACAATTCTCATCTTTTTGGCTCTATACACCACCACAATGGATTTCAAATGAAACTAACAAGATGTGCTTTAACTGCTTTACATCCAATTGACATCCAAATCAGGTGAACGGTGTAGGAATTACAACAGTTTGTATATGTGCCTCCCACTTTTTAAGGGACAATGGGACAAACTAACAATCATAAATCAAACTGTATAATATATGCCATATCCGCCATCTCCTGACTGAGAAAGCCACCCAGCTCCTAGTCCAGGCGATCGTCATTTCCCGCCTGGATTACCGCAACTCCCTCCTAGCCGGTCTCCCAGCGTGTGCCATCAAGCCCCTCCAGCTGGTCCAGAATGCTGCAGCCCGCCTGATCACCAGTCAGCCCAGGTCGGCTCATGTCACCCCACTTCTCATTGGCCTCCACTGGCTTCCTATTGCCGCATGCATCCGTTTCAAGGCCCTAGTGTTTCAGGCCCTAGTTTCAGGCTGCTAAGGGGACTGCCCCACCTTACATACAATCCTTGACCACTCCCTACTCCCCAGCTAGACCGCTCCGGTCTGCCAGCTCTGGTCGCCTTATGGTTCCCTCTCTACGTGCACCTGGTGGTCGAGCTGCACGTTCACGCCTGTTTTCCGTTCTGGTTCCTCAGTGGTAGAATGACTTGCCTACCACTGTTAGAACAGCAGAATCCCTCCCCCTATTTCGGCGCAGACTCAAAACCCACCTTTTCAAACTCTACCTTAGTCCTCCCTCCTGATTTCCCCTGCCCCTCCTCTCTGATATCCCTATCCTTGTCTAACCCCCCCCCCCCCAAAAAAAAAGCACTTATGATGACAACTATGTTTAGAACAGCATTTCATGTGTATTTTGCTAGTTCTGGATGTGATGCTTTGACTTATGGTAGAACTGCACAGAACTACAGGGCGGCCTGTAGCGTAGTGGTTAAGGTAAATGACTGAGACACGCAAGGTCAGTGGTTCTAATCCCAGTGTAGCCACAGTAAGATCCGCATAGCCATTGGGCCCTTGAGCAAGGCCCTTAACCCTACATTGCTCCAGGGGAGGATTGTCTCCTGCTTAGTCTAATCAACTGTACGTCGCTCTGGATAAGAGCGTCTGCCAAATGCCAATAATGTAATGTAATGTAATGTAATGTAATGTAAATCGCTTTGGATTAAAAGCGTCTGCCAAATGACTAAAATGTAAATGTAAACTTTCACTTTTTAATACATGGTTGCAAATCCTTTGCAGTCAATTACAGCCTGAAGTCTGGAACGCATAGACATCACCGGACACTGAGTTTCATTCCTGGTGATGCTCTGCCAGGCCTCTACTGCAACTGTCTTCAGTTCCAGCTTGTTCTTGGGGCATTTTCCCTTCAGTTTTGTCTTCAGAAAGTGAAATGCATGTTCAATCGGATTCAGGTCAGGTGATTGACTTGGCCGTTGCATAACATTCCACTTCTTTGCCTTAAAAAACTCTTTGGTTGCCTTTGCAGTATGCTTCGGGTCATTGTCCATCTGCACTGTGAAGCGCCGTCCAATGAGTTCTGAAGAATTTGGCTGTATATGAGCAGATAATATCGCCCGAAACACTTCAGAATTCATCCTGCTGCTTTTGTCAGCAGTCACACCATCAATAAATACAAGGGAACCAGTTCCATTGGCAGCCATACATGCCCACGCCATGACACTACCACCACCATGCTTCACTGATGAGGTGGTATGTTTTGGATCATGAGCAGTTCCTTTCCGCCATACTCTTCTCTTCCCATCATTCTGGTACAAGTTGATCTTCGTCTCATCTGTCCATAGGATGTCCTTCCAGAACTGTAAAGGCTTTTTTAGATGTTGCTTGGCAAACTCTAATCTGGTCTTCCTGTTTTTGAGGCTCACCAATGGTTTACATCTTATGGTTAACCCTCTGTATTCACTCTGGTGAAGTCTTCTCTTGATTGTTGACTTTGACACACATACACCTACCTCCTGGAGAGTGTTCTTGATCTGGCCAACTGTTGTGAAGGGGTTTTTCTTCACCAGGGAAAGAATTCTTCTGTCATCCACCACAGTTGTTTTCAGTGGTCTTCCGGGTCTTTTGGTGTGGCTGAGCTCACCGGTGAGTTCTTTCTTTTTAAGAATGTTCCAAACAGTTGATTTGGCCACACCAAATGTTTTTGCTATCTCTCTGATGGGTTTGTTTAGATTTTTCAGCCTAATGATGGCTTGCTTCACTGATAGTGACAGCTCTTTGGATCTCATATTGAGAGTTGACGGCAACAGATTTCAAATGCAAATAGCACACTTGAAATGAACTCTAGAACTTTTATCTGCTCCTTGTAAATGAGATAATGAGGGAATAACACACACCTGGCCATGGAACAGCTGAGGAGCCAATTGTCCCATTTACAATTGTCTAAAAAGTTGGAGGCACATATAGAAACTGTTGTAATTCCTACACCGTTCACCTGATTTGGATGTAAATACCCTCATGTCTGCAGTTAAAGCATATCTTGTTTGTTTCATTTCAAATCTATTGTGGTGGTGTATAGAGCCAAAAAGAGGAGAACTGTGTCGACATCCCAATATTTATGGACCTGACTGTATATTAAATATGCATATGCATTTGTTTAAAAATATAATAGATTTTTACGGATATTCTGAGTACTACAGCTAGCCAGCTAAAAGCAGCTGAATGAAGGCCTCCACCTTATAGAAAACTAAATCCAGTTTAGACAAGAAATATTTATATTCTCAAAAAATGTTTAGAAAAAAAGTAACTCGAAAAAAAAGAAACAAACTGTGAATTATGTACAAATGACAGAAAACACACACACAATATAAAATATATAGGAAAAAATTATACACATAATCCATTAAATTGTGCACGCCAAACTTTCCCAAAGTTTTGAGATGTTACTGCCAATTACAGAGAGAGTCCCACATTGGGAGGGAAAGGTATGCATAACAGCTGTATGTAAGATGTACAAGAGAGCCTAGAAAGCTAGCCAACTAACCTGCTTCAAAGTGTGAAACGTAAAATAAGAAAGCTCTGAAGACACCGATTCAGGCTCAAAAAAGGACACTAAAGTTTGGGGAGGTTTATAAAATCATAAAACAGATGAACGTGAACTAGGATTTTTTTTATGCAGTTGTCAATGCATGAAACTGGGAATGTCACGCTGACAAAGTGCTGTAAACTCTCTAGACTGTAGGTAAAGACAACCCTATGTGGACTTAATGGCCTATTCCCATTTTTATCATTATTTATTCGTATACATATGAAATTAAGACGATACAAGGAATTAAGTGCGCTACGAGGGCAATGTTTCCAACAATTACAGGAGGACAAAATTACAGTACAAAGCAGCATACACACATTCATAGTCAGTTTGGGTAAGAAAAGGTTCCCACTGCTGATGATGCAATGACCCACAATGACATCATCCATATGGCCTTCTCAGCAGATCTGAATCCGGCCAACCATATGGGACATTCTAGACAAACACCCATGACAAAGATTCCCTACTTCCATCATCTAAGTGCGTATTGATTGACCTTCTTGTGGAGTGGTGTCATATTCATGTACAATTCCTGATGATGGTAGACTATGCCACAGCACACATGACGTACGAGCTACACCTGGCCATCCAGCACCTTGTACCTTGTTCACTAATCTACATCCACTTTACTAAATAAAAATAAAATAATAATAATAATAATAATAATAATAAAAAAAACAAAAAAACAAAACGGGCTTCAGTTCAGGTTTCCTCCCTCTAAGCCTTCTACAAAAGGAAAAACAGGTCCAGGCAGTACCATTCAATTGCCACATGACTGGATTAGTAAAAATATCAATAAGAGAGCCCTTGGTGCCTTAGAGTTAAGGTGCCGGAATAGCGTTTTACTCCTTAAGCAGTGGTGGAGGGAGGACTGGTCTCTGCAGGCAAACTAACGGCCAAACCAATCTTGTGGGGATCAGGCCCAACTGTTGAATTACAGATTTCTGTCATTTGTTTTTACAGATTACCACCAAGACACACTGCAGTAGGTTTTTACATGCTGCTGTATGTAATCTGCTTCTTTCAGCAGTAACGTCCCAAAGCCGAGTAAATAAATCATCCGATTCAAACAAGCTGCTACCCTGTGGACATTTCCACACTTTCACCACATGCATTCACCACTAAACAAACATTCATTTATCCGTCAATAGCCTGGGGCAAACCACTTGATTCATAAAAAGTGTTATTGTACAAGACAACTTTTTTCCCTCCAAGAAGCAGTGACGGCAAAGCGTGTTACTGTGGCAACAGGGATTCCTCTGTCAGAGTTGAGTGACAGGAGGGCGTTAGTCGGAGGGCGTGGCGACAGACAGAACAGAGTCAGACGGGACAGCTGAAGCGCACACACGAAGGTTAAGGAGCCCGGACTGGCCAGGGATGGTGTTAAAGCAGGTGGTAAATCCAGGGTTTTCAGAAGCCAACACCAATAAGAAGAAAAAGCATTTACCCTCTCCTCTAGTTCAATATACTCTAACCTCAGTCTATCTCGCTCCTCTTGAACAAGGTATGCCTTCAAAGCAAGGCAGAGTGGAGAGGTTACCACAGGCAAGGGTTTGATACAATCAGACAGAAGGACAGGAGAGGGAGGGAGAGAGAGAGAGGTAGAGAGAGGGAGAGAGAGGGAGAAAGAAAGAGAGAACAGGTTTTTGCAGGGTTTCCAGAAAACAGTGAAACACATCTGTAGGCTAGAGCACTGTTAGTTTCAAATAAAACCTTCAGGAATGGCAGGTTGAAAAAATGCTGTGACAGAACAACTCCATTTTCATTATTATCAGGGAACATTACGCAATTATCTTTGTTAAATTCAGAATTTAGTCAACTCGTTTAAGTTGCTAAGCAGTATTGCAGGGTGATCTAAAAAACACAAAGTCATTTTCACCCACAGTCAGCCTCCCCATTATATGTTAACAGAATTAAAATCGCATTTGAATTAGAGGCCATCCAGTGCATCCAGCCAGTAAGCTAAACAAAACATAGCCAGTAAGCGAAATAGACCGACATTGCTCATGCAAACTATCCAGGTAAATGTACACGCTTTCCATACGTGTATCATGACATGGGAACGATATTGAAACTGCATGATAAATCAAAAAGCGCCACCATTCAATAAACTTAAATTATGTTTAATTCTAAATATTTCATAAGTAAAACAGATATAGGCCCTTTAAAGCAATACATAGTAATATAAGCATGATTGTGTATATAAATGAAAATTGCAATGCCATGTAAAAATGCTTGTGAGAAAATGGAAGAAAAGGCTGCTATAGAAGCCTGGTCTATCCTACCTGCATGTCCAGCTCATGACACCGCTGTGCGATCTCTTCTTTGGTGGCCAAAGCGTCATTGAGGTCCTCCACGGTTTTCTTCAGCTGTCGTGGGAGCAGAAATGTTTACAACCGACTGCCACTTCCAGTCCTCACTTTATTCCTGTTACACTGACAGCAGTGTGGAAGTACAGCAGGCCACCTCATTTTATATTCCACCACTACTCAAGTCAAACCACTAAAAAGTCTGTCTCAAGCACTACTCAAAGTCTGTCAAACCACTAAAACGTCTGTCTCAAGCACTACTCAAAGTCAGTCAAACCACTAAAAAGTCTGTCTCAAGCACTACTCGAAGTCTGTCAAACTACTAAAAAGTCTGTCTCAAGCACTACTCAAAGTCTGTCAAACCACTAAAAAGTCTGTCTCAAGCACTACTCAAAGTCTGTCAAACCACTAAAACGTCTGTCTCAAGCACTACTCAAAGTCTGTCAAACCACTAAAACGTCTGTCTCAAGCACTACTCAATGTCTGTTAAACCACTAAAACGTCTGTCTCAAGCACTACTCAAAGTCTGTCAAACCACTAAAACGTCTGTCTCAAGCACTACTCAATGTCTGTTAAACCACTAAAAAGTCTGTCTCAAGCAATACTCGAAGTCTGTCATACCACTAAAACGTCTGTCTCAACCACTGTCAGTGGAATGAGCGAAAGGTAACGTAATATTTAGATGCTGAAGAAACCAGATGAACTCACCTGTCTGTCAAGGTCAATGTATGCGTCATTTCCTGCCATAACAGGGGTCTCTTTGCTCATCAGCTGTAATGGAAAAAACTTCATGTTAAAGGTGCATTACAAGGTTTATATTAATATATCTAAAAGGCACTAGATCAATAAATACGGTTGCTCTCCATGTTTTTTTAAATCTGCAACTATGATTGAAAAATGATTACCTCTTGGATCGCTGTCATAACAACATGCTGTACGGACTCTTCCATCATCATTATTGTCTGAATGTATTCTGTGAAATATAGACAAACAAATCAAATCACTGGCTTCAAGGTCATAACAGTTTTAACTTTTCCACAATTAATATTAGGCGGCACGGATGGTGCAGTGGGTAGCACTGCCGCCTCATAGCAAGGAGGTCCTGGGTTCGAATCCCCGTCGGCCAGGGCCTCTCTGTGCAGAGTTTGCATGTTCTCCCCGTGTCTGTGTGGGTTTCCTCCGGGTACTCCGGTTTCCTCCCACAGTCATGTTAGGCTGATTGGAGAGTCTAAATTGCCCGTAGGTATGAGTGTGTGAGTGAATGGTGTGTGTGCCCTGTGATGGACTGGCGACCCGTCCAGGGTGTATTCCTGCCTTTCGCCCAATGTAAGCTGGGACAGGCTCCAGCCTATTTCTATACCATTTATAAATTTAATTTCCTATGCAGTTTTATTTCAGTTGAAAAAAAAACTGTCTTCTGCGTGACAGTGTTTTGGAGCATAGGCCTCTGCCATGGTAGCTAGCAAAATCAGGCCATCACCTGAAAGCCTATCATCACATACTGGCTGCAGTTACCTAGAAGCCCAACAGGCAGGCCATTGGCTGTATATCATCTTTTGTATAGAAAAAAACAATAGCAAATTACGATTGGACTTTATTGTAATTTGTTTAAGAGGCAAAGATTATAGCTTCAGTTTAGTTTTACTTTCTTGGACAAGTGTGTTCCTTATTCGGTTTTTCATTCCCCAATACATCTTTTTCATGGCTAGTTTTCATTTTAGTTTGCGTTTTCATCATGATTGTAATTTTCTCTAGGACAACACACTTAAGACAATAAATTAAGCTGCTCATATTCACTTTAATTACACCTTCCGTCTTTCCTCTAAGCAACTTAAAAGCTCATTATATTGTATAAACAAAGTCTTTGTTTATATAAAGTCTTTGTTTTGTTATACAGGATTTGTTTAATTATCCTTGACTGTGCAGTACAGCAAAGCCACTTTGTAAGATTGTAACATTTACACTGAAGCAGGGACTCGGTAGGTTATATATGAGGCTGAGATTTAATGACTGTAATCGCATTCATTGGACAGATCCACAGACTGGAAATTGCTTGGGGCATCTCTAACACATGTGCATTAGGTCTGGAATTAGGGCACCTCTCTAGGACACCCATATGAGGTTTTTTTAGTATGTCAGCACTAGGACATGCAAGTGATGTCTGGAGTTCACGTTTGACTGCTGCAGCCCTGCTCCTCTTTCCCATGTCCTCGCTCCCACACATCCTGGAGCTGCAGATTCATCCCCTACCGTCTGAACTGCATGCTCTATATCCATCCACTTTCTGCTTTGCCTGCTAGTTTAATACCTAAACCCTTACCATCATAACCTATAGCCCAGCAGAGGATGGGCATCCCCCTGTAGCTGGGTTCCTCCTGAGATTTCTTCCCATCGGGGGAGTTCTCTCGCCACTGTTTCAGGGTTTTTCTGAGCACTAGAGAGTCGTTTACTTCATAAGCTATTTGGGGGCTCAGAGCTGGTATTTCCCATTTTTTCATCCCTTCCGTTACTGTATAAAGCGTCTTTGGGACAGTCTCGAATTTCATTTCATTTAAGGCAGCCCTGGTTTATCAACAAGAGCTTTCGGTTGAGCTGAAGTCCGATAAGAAGCAGTAGTCTGTAAAACGTCACCCCCCTGTCTATCCCCAGAGCAGTGAAGCCCCCTCCGGTCCAGGACAGGACGGCACAAACCTTGCTTCTGCTCGCAGTTGACGGCGCAGCCGAGAATGAGCTGCAGCATGCGGCCCAGCTCGGCCGTGTCCGAGTGCTCCCCGACCAGCGTGACGTCCGGCAGGGTGAAGTCATTGATCTGCTGCCCCAGCACCTGCGGGAAGAGGACACCTCAGCCTGGACCGGGGAGTTTCAGCGGAGCGAGAACTACCGCCAGAAACCACCACCTTCCAGCTAACTGCAGGTTACAGCTGTTCATCGCTGATATTTATTGTTACAAACTGAACACAGACAACAACGACGGGAATGCATCCGAATGTGTCCGCTATTGACTGCGTTCGACAAAAAATTTAAACGGGTTATATACCATGGAATATGTAATATCCTCATACATTTGCTTGAAATTTAATTTCTTTAATTTTACAAAATAACTGCACAGCGTTTGTGCTACTACATTTGGGTAAAGATAACACAGAATTTTAGTCGATAGATTGTTTTTGGGGAAAATTCTGAATATTCCTTTCAGAATCTGCCAAAGCTTTCAGCTGCAAAACGGCATTCAGAATCTGGGCTCTGACTCTGGTAATCTAATAACAGGCTGTTGGGGCTTCAAGGCTCATCACTAGTCACTCGCTGTGGAGACGCATTGTTAGAGGAGGCTGGAACTGCCAGCCATAGAGCCACAGACGTCCGATTCAAATAATTCAGATTAAAAATACACACTATGCCAGACGCGCTAAAATCATTCAGAATTGCAGGAAGGGAAACAGTCAATATCTGTTTGACAAAGAAAATAAATATGTTCATTTTTGTTTTCTCTACTTACAGGAAAATCATTCATTGTTGCCTTACCTCATGGTTGTAATCCAAAATGCCCTTCAAAATTTTCTTTAAATTGCTGACCTAAAAAAGAAAAGAAATAAAGACTATAAAAATTGTTCAAATTCATGATAAAATTAAAGCGTACAGGAAATCATACCTTTAATCTCCAATTGTCGCCAACTTCAGATTTAATCCGACTTATCCAGCTGTCATTAAAATAGACAATATCTCTGGAAAAAAGAAACGGTGTAGGTAAGTTGCATACAATGAGTGGCGAGTAATACCTGTACCTGAGAAAACCTTAATGGTTACAAGGGCATGCGAGGGTAAAGGAAAGACCAAACAAGCTATTTTAAAAAACAGTTTTACACACAATGCATCCACTCCCTCATGCCAAACCGAATTCTGCAAAAACTGCAATCCATTCCTTAACAGAAAAATATATTTTTCCAAGAAAGAAGGTTGGTGGTTCAAGCTCGTGTAGCCACGATAAGATCAGTGCAGCTGTTCAGCCAATGAGCAAGGTCTTAAACCCTGCATTGTTCCAGGGGGGATTGCCCCATGCTTAGTCTAATCACCTATAAGTCACTTTTGATAAAAGTGTCAGCTAAATAACTGTACTGTAATGTAATGCAATATACGAATGTAACAGTAATAAAGGTCCTGTCCTGTTCAAAAAACAGGTCCAAACATTCATTCATACCACAGGTGATTAAATCCCTGAATGGTAAGGTCTAACCCACATATTTTATATATTTTTTTATATTTATATTTTATATTTTATATTTATATTTTGTTTAACTCTGTCTAGCGGGTCCAGCCAGAGCACTACTCTTATTTTGTTATATATGTCGTAACTACCAGCAGTTGTTATAGTGCACCGTGTTTTATTTATTTATTTATTTTTTATATAATTTTTATTAATTTTGGACTTCAGATCTGATCTGTCGATGTTATATGTCTGTCTCTATGTGCTGTGCCTGTTTTTATGTAACACCACCAACAATGATTTTCTACCGAAAACTAATTTCCCCACGGGGACAATAAAGTACCTACTACTACTAAAGAGGCCAGACAGTGGAAATGCACTTACATTTTCTGAAGGACTTGTGCCATTACCACCCCACTGGTGAGGTCTTCTACAGATTTACATGGTGCCTCCACTCCAAAGGTTTGGATCTGAGGAGGAAAGAGAGGGAAATAATCATTATTATTGACCATAGTACAACGGACCTTGAAAACATGTCTCAGTCAGGAAACCCACTGCTTTGCCAACAACTTTGAATGAAGTATTTATTTACTTTCATTATGAAGCTATTATCCATTTTTAAGTGTTTACATCACAAATGTATTCATTATCCCATGCAAATCGCTCTCCCTTGCAGTGTGAAGTGTTAGAACAAGAAATGCAGTCTCAGCATTTTAATGAATCACGCCTCCTGAATCCACCTTATCTCCAGCTCTCCAGAAAGTTCACAAGTTTTCCTTTAACTCGGTTCAGAAGTTAAAAGGGCAGCCTGTAGCACAGTGGTTAAGGTACATGACTGGGACCCGCAAGGTCGGTGGTTCAATCCCCAGTGTAGCCACAATAAGATCCGTACAGCTGTTGGGCCCTTGAGCAAGGCCCTTAACCCTGCATTGCTCCAGGGGGAGGATTGTCTCCTGCTTAGTCTAATAACTGTACATCGCTCTGGATAAGAGCATCTGCCAAATGCCATTAATGTTAAAGGAAAATAAGAATGTCAGTAAGCAGCAAGGTAAATTCCAACCATGTGATCCGATCCTTCCAAAAGATAACACAGGAGGGCTACGGATAAAAGGCAGGAATCACGGATACCGAGCAAGAGGAGCGAACACTTTTCCCCCTGTCCTTGGCTATTCATCACAGTCATTTCTCAATTGACTGCGAACGGCCGAACAGGGAAAAGCTGTATTCGGCAGCACTTGTGCTTAAATGACACTTTTCAGGTGCAACTGCAGCCCTATTTCAGGAAAGATTTGCCGTGGTCCTTTACACACTGCACGCAAGGACACGTTCCAATTTTCCATTTCACGTGGCCGCCCCCGAGCCCCAGACAGATGTGCAGAGCTGGGGGGGCCAGTTTCATCTCGCTCTCTAATCACGCGGAGAGTTACCGGTCCGATAGCACGGTAATTTGCGATCGTTTACAGCCTCCAGACGGGGTGGAAAATCGGCCTATTCACTGCACGCGGGCAGAGCGCTGCTCAGTCAGACAGAGCGCTGCCGTTTCCCCCTCAACCACAACAAGCGGCAATCCATCTTCCCCTGGCCCATGTCCACAGAACAATCAATCATACAGGCCTGCACCGAGCCCTATCAGGCACCTAAATAACCAGATTAACGGCCTTCGGCTGCTTATGGTGTGATTCACCGGCTGCAGAGGGATTGGCAGACCAGTGCAGATTAAACAAGAGGGTTCAAGGACACTGAAGACCTTGTGCAGCAAAGAGGCACTCCTCCACGTCCGCGTATGTTACCGTACACTCTCAGAAATAAGGTGATATTTGTTCTTCAATTTCCCAAATGTAACAGGAAAATAAAATTATGTTCTCTTTGGGAACAAATGAGTAAAACAAAACCGCATGAACAGACTGCTCCCTGCGTGTCCCATAGACAGACGCATTGTGAACCGTGACAGTCCACCGCTGGTATCAGGTTACAGTGGCCTTGCAGTGTTTTTATAGCTCAGTGGCGCTACACGCCTAGGGTCTGCTACGTGCTAAGTGTGAGTGCTAACAGAGTTATAATTTGTTATTTGGCTGATGCTTTGATCCAAGCTGATGTTTTTGTTTTACTGATAGTTCATTCGATTAAGCAGGTGACAATCCCCCCCGGAGCAATAAGGGTTTGAACCACCAACGTTCTGGGTCGTAGTCATGTACCTTAGCCACTAGGCTACAGACTGCCCCAGTCATGTACCGTAGCCACTAGGCTACAGGCTGCCCCAGTCATGTACCTTAGCCACTAGGCTACGGCTGCCCCAGTCATGTGCCTTAGCCACTAGGCTACAGGCTGTCCCAGTCATGTACCTTAGCCACTAGGCTACAGGCTGCCCCAGGCATGTACCTTAGCCACTAGGCTACAGGCTGTCCCAGTCATGTACCTTAGCCACTAGGCTACAGGCTGCCCCAGGCATGTACCTTAGCCACTAGGCTACAGGCTGCCCCAGTCATGTACCTTAGCCACTAGGCTACAGGCTGCCCCAGTCATGTACCTTAGCCACTAGGCTACAGGCTGCCCCAGTCATGTACCTTAGCCACTAGGCTACAGGCTGCCCCAGTCATGTACCTTAGCCACAAGGCTACAGGCTGCCCCAGTCATGTACCTTAGCCACTAGGCTACAGGCTGCCCCAGTCATGTACCTTAGCCACTAGGCTACAGGCTGCCCCAGTCATGTACCTTAGCCACTAGGCTACAGGCTGCCCCAGTCATGTACCTTAGCCACTAGGCTACGGCTGCCCCCAGGGAGGTCTCACTCAACCAAGTCTTGGGGGTTCAGTGTCTCATAATGGAAATTCCACACCCTCCCTGCTGCAAGTCACACTGGGAACAGGCGGTGTTTATCCTATACATTTTCAGGTCATTGAAAAGGCTCTGATCTGCTGCGACACTCACAGTCCGTTACCTTCACCTTTCCAGTGCCTCTATGGCTCCTAAAGGAAGAGTCAGTCAGGGAGCATTCAGCATACAGCCACTGCTTATCTAGCAAGCTGGGACATGACAGGTTTCACTCAAAGTAGCACCAGCAGCGTCACACCTTGTGTGTCACGCATCACCTCAGTGTGAGGCACTCACTAATACGGAAAATAATGTGCAGATAGGAGTCAGAGGAAACCCCTCGAGCAGCAATCATCAAATCCAGCCCTGGTTTTCCTCCCAGGTAATTAGCTGAAGAGTTAGCGCTACTGATTGTCCAGATAGGTCTTCACACCTGACGCCCAGGTAAAGGGAGGGTTAAAAACAAGCAGTTCTCGAACCCCGAGGACCGCGATTTGACGAACGCTGTCCTCGAGCTTGCTGCCTGTAACAGTCCGGTTAACCAGCAGGGGTCGCCAATGAGGAAGAAGACACAGCCTGGTTCTCCAGCCGTCTGAACCACCCTCTCTGGGTGATGCAACAGCCAATTACGCATCGCCCTGCAGGCTACAGCTGGTACTTCACAGCAAACTCTGGGAAGTGTCATCCACACAGGAACACTGCCCTTAACAACAGAGTCATCATCACAGACTCATCAAACCTGTAAACATCTGTAAAGGGAAGCTGTGGACAGCTGTCAAATCCGTTTAGAGGTAAACATAAATAAACAGCAGTCATGTTTAAGGTCACCCATCCCCTCACAGCACCAGCAGGGATGTGATGATTCACTCATAACCAATGCGTGGGATGAACACAACACGTGCGTTTCTCAAATCTTTCAGGCCTGCTCCCAGCTCCGCTCCTGTACTGTGCAGATTTCAGGAATCGCCTCGTACGCAATGCGCTTTAAGGAACTGTGTTTCCTCTCATTATCCACGTCCAAGGCCTTTTCCGTATAGCCGGAAATCAAGAGTCCAGATTCAGCAGTACCCCAGCGTTCCCGGGGTTTCTGCTGTCAGTACGGCGGAGCAACATCCCTTTTTCCAGTGGGGACAATCATGCCTTTCCTCCATGAAGATCAAACTAATCTTTTCACAGGGGACGTGGTTTGCTTTTTCCCTTTGGACTGCATTGTAGTCCTCCTCGCGCTACTATGGTATTTGTTACTATGGCATTTAGCACTCCTCCAGTTAGGAGGACCTATTGTGACATGCTCTGTTCAAGGATTGGATGGCGGTGCAACACACTCCCGACCGCTTCAGCTGACACATGGAAAACATTTTCAAAAAGGACAAAGCCCAACACCCTCATCTCTGACAGAGCCTACGGCAGAGAACCTTTTGTCCTGTTCAGGAATAACATGGGAAAGACTGTTCCAGCACGAGCTACAGCTAACACACCATCCCTAAGATTAAAATCAGGTCGATTGTCCACTCAACAAGTCATCCATATGACAATATCAGTTGGCCACACCATAGGGAGCATTAATTGGCATTAACTAATTGCAGTTGTCAAAATAAATGAATTGATGTACAAATGCATTAATTAAGCATGAAATTAACTTTGCATCAGTTAATTCATGTGCTAACTACTAATGTATTAGGTACGTGAATATTTACATTTGCAAACCATAGGATAAACTTATAATTAGTTAACCATTAACCAATATATTTTAATTCCAATACAAATTGGCATTAACAAATATAGTCGTTAACATGAATGAATGATGTACAAATACGTTTGTATTGCTCTGTTTAGCTAGCTTTAGATAGCGAAGGGGTTTAGTTTACATTGGCAGCAGACAGCCGAGTGGCTAAGGTACATAACAGGGACCTGGAGATTGGTGGTTCAAGCCTTTGTTTAGCCATGTTAAGATCTGCACAGCTTTTTAGGCCCTTAATGATTAAGTCTCTTTGGATAAAAGCATCAGCTAAATAACTGTAACGTAATGCACATTCAGAGTAAATGAGCTGAAAAAGTACACGGTAGGAACACTGGCTCAGAAACAGGTTTGAGACACGTGGAGACTTGCGGAGGCTGGAGAGGGCCATGTTCGCGACGTCAGAGCCGGCCGAGTCAGCTGGTTTCGGGCAGGCGGCCAGGGGGCAGGCCCCAAACAGGGACGGCCGTTACGCAACAGCGTTTAGGAGGGGAGGGACGGGAGGGAGGGGTCACGGGCTGGGCACGCACTTCGGCACATGTCGACGGAAACTCGATCCCAGCTGAAAGGGCTCTGTTGTGCTGTCTGGCAGAGGGGCGTATGTGTATGTGTGTGTGTGTGTGTGTGTGTGCGGGGGAGAATAAGAACATTTCAGGATTACGGCTCCTCTTAGTTCCTGTGATCGTTTGCGAGCAGAATGTCTAAACCGCTCGCATAAACAGGCTGAAAGCAGACGGAGGCGTCTGCACGCTGCTGGAATAACAAGCCACCGTTCAATGAAATAAGCCCCTGAAACAGTCCTCTGTACTGGGGAACGAAAACCAGGCCGCACACTTCAACCCACGGTCAAATGGAGCACACCCCCAATTGCTTAACATTAGTTTTGTTTTTCATCACAACCACATTTGCTACCAAGGTCTCTCTTTCTCCAAGTCTCCTCTTTCTCTTTTGGTTTGTTTCTCTTCCTCTTCCTCTTCCTCTGAGTAAAACAGAGGGGTCCCTACAGTCACGAGGGAGGTGAACTGAAAAAGGACAGAAAAAACACGTCCCACAGAAAGACTGCGGTTCTTAGTTTCTCATGCATAATGACTGTCTGAACACGAGTCACAGAGGTCCACTGACCATACGCGAAAAGACACCGTCTCCACAAACCACATTCCACAGAACATCTGCTACAAAACTATGTCTCAGGACCTCAGAACTAAAAGCCCATAAACATACTATATGACCATCACATTCAATGGCACGTGTGTTGTTCTGTGACTGAAGACACTTCTCTTTTCCAGTTCTATCAGTTTAAATCACAAACACATCCGCCAAGGGCCGGATACCAGACACCAGCACAAATAAAGTCAATCTCCTACGATCATTATTTTCCTTTAACCCCTTATGTGACCTGCGTGTTACACCTCCCTCAACAGACGGATGTGACCTGCGTGTTACATCACCCTTAACAGACGGATGTGACCTGCGTGTTACACCTCACTCAACAGACGGATGGGATGGCAGCACACGACCATTGAAATGCATTGTGATTCCTAGGCCTTTCTGTGGGTTTTCTATAGCCCTTGATGGGTTAAAATGGCAGTGCAGTGTTCGTTCAGACACATGCCGGTTTCTGAGATTCACTGCGGTGTGAGGGTTTCTCAGCACCCCGTCCCCACCCCTCCATTTTATCATCCATTGGAGAGGCTCTGCTGGGTGGCGAAAGAGCGTCTAAAATGTAGGCCCAGTCATCCTTTGTTGAGATCAATGCAGCACAGGGGTCAGCCTGATATACCGATGTCATATCAGACAAAGCGAGCGGAAGCGCATAGTGAAGGTTTCCCTGAGGAATATAAAGACGATGAGGAAACAATCCAGTGAAATTTGGAAAAGCTGCTCTATGTGCCGTGTGCATCATATGTATCAGCAGTGAGTCAGGACATAAGGGGACAGACGAACCATGGGTCTTTATGAATTGTTTAGCGTTTAAAAAATAAAGAAATATAAAAAAATAACAGTATATCTTGTAGGCGTCAGGTTTTGGTGTATATAGCCACTAGCCAATAGGTTTTTTAGATTCTCTATGATAGCAAACGAGTGACAAGCCAAGATGCCTTGAAATATACAGCATAGCTGTGCATGTCTGAGAGGGAGGTGTATTTCAAATAGGGTTTGGCACAATAAGGTTTTTTTTTTTTTTTTTCCAGTTTAATAGATGAAAATCCTAGGTCTTGCACTGGTAATTCAAAATCAGTGTAAATATGCTTATTTCGGTTATTGAGGTTCCTAAACATTTTTCTGAAGTAACTCCAAGTGAATGTTTACAATTGTATACAACCCTCCTCACCCCGCCCACAGACACACACACACAGCCCTCGTGTCCAACAACACCCTTTAACTGTGCCGCATTAGCAATGTACCACAACCTCTCACGCCTTGCTGCTTTACTATAGTAGGGTTGTTGTGATAGTAGTAGCCTATATTCACATATTTTAGAGTGCCAAAAAACACGACCCCATCCTCAAATCAAGTGACTCTACTAGCAGTCACGACCCACAGTTTTGGATTATGGTTACGGTAGGAAGTGGTTTATGACTCGTGTTACGATTGGAAGTCCGAACACTGCAATATCTGGGGTAACGGCACTAGAAAATGCATTACTTAAAGCATAATTTCTTTGTAGGCCGATATGTCTACAAATGTAGGGCAGCCTGTAGTGTAGTGGTTAAGGTACATGACTGGGACACGCAAGGTCGGCGGTCTGAGCCACAATAACATCCGCACAGCCGTTGGGCCCTTGAGCAAGGCCCTTAACCCGGCATTGCTCCAGGGGAGGATTGTCTCCTGCTTAGTCTAATCAACTGTACGTCACTCTGGATAAGAGCGTCTGCCAAATGCCTATAATTTAATGTAACGTAATGTCAGCAAACAGGCACAATTTGTACAACTTTGCCAGGTTAAGAGTTAGCATAACTCACAAGCTAGTTCTCCGCTCCAGTCAGCTTTTCGCTGTGATAGGAGTGAGAGTTAGCTCACGTGCCTAACTCCACGATTTGCACATGTCATGCCTATTAAAATATCAGCAGGCAGCAGCTCACACAACAGTCATTTATGAAACCAATTTGATGTTGGGATCAAACAATATATTGTTGAGACCAGGGCAGAAATAATGAATTATGTACATCAAAGGCAATAAGGTGACCCGTAGAAATATGTGCGGAATTGGGGATCAGTAAAAGTGCTGAAGGTTCACAGCACGTATCAGAACGCCAATAACCACGGAGAGAGAGACCCACGTGCCAGTGCAACATATCCTGCCCCCACAGCCAGAGAAGGAACAATACGGCTTTTTTTCTCCGGGGAGAGCAGCAGCCAAGGAAATGATGCAAATGACACTCGCCGGGGTTGTCTGACGGGTTTAAGAGCAATTTCAGGCAATTTATTCAACAGAAAGGTGCATCCTACATTCGCAAAGGAAAACTGTAAAGCTGTTGCAACGTTTTGCAGGACCAAACATAGAGCAGCAGGAGTCATTGTTCTAATAATCACTTTTAAGTCAGTCAACTCTAGCATTTTGGCTACTTCAGTACACTGCAGCATCAGAATGTCCAAAATGCCACACTACGATTCACCGTGACCAGCATTTTACAGCACATTTCAAAACCACCAACAGCCCGACTTGTTTTTGAAAAGCGCGATTGTTTTTTAAGCTACAGATTTAAGTGAGATCTTGGGGATGTTTTCTTGCGAGACATGAGATTTGCAGCCGTAGGAAAGCCATTATAGGTTGACTCAGCTGGTAGGGCTTTAAATTTAGCTCTCACATGCTGGTTAAGAAACTCTATCCTGTGATTCAGGAGCTCTCGCACTGAGCTCAGCGTGGCAGCCACTCAAACCTAATAAGCCTGACTCACTGCCCTCTGCCATCCAACCCCTGCAAAAACCAAAAACCTTTTCTATACTTTCCATGATGAATTTAGTGAAACCAAAGCGTGGCCTGAACCAGTATGAGATTCCTAAGGAATCATAACCTTAACCACATATATCACAGCACAACACTTCTCAATTCTGTAACCGTAAAAATCTGTTTTATAAAAAGCAAAACAAATCAACAATAATTCAATAATGTCGTCATTTATAGGCAACAGGAATGCTCAGTACAAAGACAGGAGCAGTATCTCCTATCTGTGCAAGATACAAGATTTGCACAGGTAAATTGTGAAAGCAACTTCATTAGATGCACACTCCGCAACAATGGAAAGTTTTACCAACAATGTCCACACCCACTGTAGTTCCACAATATGAGGAAACGGAGGTGGAATAGGAGGTCAATTTCAAAGAAAATAGTGTCAAAATAACCCAGTTAGATACTGGAACATAAGTTCTCAGTGTCAGTGTCATTTAAGGAGCAGAAGGGTTATGCGAGGAATGTGAACCTGTCACTTTGTTTCCAGGGATAAGAGCAGTCTTCTGCACTGTAATGTCACTGCGCTTTGCTACGCTGTGATCTAAAGAGACATGTTCTCACAAGCCTGCCCAGCCAACTGCGGATAGTCTTCATGTGCAGCGAAGGACATTTTAGATACTTTGACGGTCTTTGTATTAGGGCTGGGCAATATAGCCATCACAGTATAAATATTTTTGGTAAGCGCAGGAACAACTATTTTATTTAATCAGAAATATAATCCTAGCTAGCAGCTCATCAGAAACTTCAATATGTCCAAAGTATTCTTCATCACGCATAAAACCTGTCCAAGCCAATTGAAAATATACACTAAAACTAAAATACTGCTTTGTACAAGGCTGATATTAATAATGTACAATTGATAGTTTCCTTTGGTGTTCAGCCTAAATATAAACTAAGAATCTCACAAGATAAGACCTTGGCCAGTTGACCCATGTACATGGTACATGTAGCATTAACCCACCAAGACACTCAGTCCATGTGAATGCCCATTGTTCAGCTATTGAAAGAGAAGACTGCAACTACAGAACTGGATTTCTTCAGTATCATTTAACAGGACCAGTTCTCAAAACAATCGCCCTTTCAACGATGAGCTTAACTTCAATTACCTCCGGGCAACACACGCTAGTAGCTAAACTATGAAAACTGCTTTATATGCAAATTAAACATACCAATGTTCCCGAAGGAAATTAAGAATGAAAAATGTTTCACATACAGTCATCCCCCACATATTTTACCAATTTGCAAAAGCGAGATCCAACCCTATGAAAGTAAACCAATATATTTGATTGAAAAATCCCCTTGAAGAACATTGGCCTACTTAGTGAACATGCTTGTCCTACTTCCTGTGTGAGCAGTAAACCACAGCTTTTGTTTGCTATAAATATGACCGTCTTGCTGTCTTCAACATCATCTCTGGTTGCTTGACAAAAATGTTCCTATGGTGGAAAAGACAGTCCTGAAAAAGCTTTATAAGAATCCAGATATCCCTTCTGAATAAATGTTCACAGCCCCATTTACTTTGCCTTGAACTGTAAACCTACAGACAGACTGCCTCTCTGCGTTGAGTTATCCTGCCTGGTTTACGGGCCTTGGGCCTTCTCTTCTGGGATTACAGCACGGCTGTGTTTTTCAGTGGAAAGGCTCTGTTGAGACAGTAAACACTGCCACGTGGTCACATATTCCACACAGTGAACTGACTGAGGCTCTGCCTGCTGTTCAGTCTGCTAAACGTTTCAGAGCTTATTCCTGAATGTCAACAAGCCAAAGAAGCAAAACTAAGAAGGTTTCGCTCATTCAGAGCCGACATGCTATGTCAGGGGCAGCTGGAAGCTTACTGGCTAAGGCGCATGACTGGGACCTGGAAGGTCGGTGATTCAAGTCCCAGTGTAGCCACTGTAGGATCCACACAGCTGTTAGGCCCTTCAGCAAGGCCCTTAACCCTGCATTGCTCCAGGGGGGGATTGTCCCGGGCTAAGTCTAATCAACAGTAAGTCGGCGTATATAAAAAGCATCAGCATCAGATAACATAATTATACAATTATTATGCCAGCCAAGCTGGGCAGGCTGCTGTCCTCAGTGACTTTTACAAAAAGAGGGGGGGGGCGGGGGGCATCAGAAGATATAATCACTACAATCAGCTGTTGAGTGAGAGGGGTTTTACCTTACACTACATTACAGTTACTTAGCTGACAGTTTTATCCAATGTTAGATAAAGCAAGAGCCAATCCCCCCTGGAGGGTCAAGGGTCCAACAGCTGCACTGCTCTTACTGTGGCTACACCAGGGCTTGAGCCACCAACCTGGTCCCAGTCAAGCACCTTAGCCTCGAGGCTGCAGGCTGCCTCACAGTTTACCATTTCTGACCATTGCTAGGTTTCTGGGCCAGGCCACCATATTGCGGAAATTATAGGCAATCTGTTGACGATGACGTGCCAAGCAAGGCCCGCTGACAAGTAAGGAGAAATTAGCACGGTTATTAATGCTATTCCAGCATCAGACGCATTTTACCAGCAGATCAATTCCAAAGGCTGAGAAGCTATGCAAGCAGCTGAAAGCTGTCATGTCTTACCTACCCTCCCAGGCGCTCGAGAAGCAGCCTGCTGGATCACGGTGCTCATCGATTAGCCAGCACCAGAGCCGTCTGCCCAGGACGGGGTGGCCAGATGGTCCAATCAGACCCCCAGGCAGAACACTACACGAGCCAGACGTCAGAAATGCAAAACCCAGTCATCTCCTCTCCTGTCTGTCTGCCTGCCTGGGGGGACTGGCCCTAGAACCTCGTACACATTTTGCCTACGACAGCAGCGCATCACGCACACAGGCTTAGTTTTATCAGAGATTAACATTCATCTGCCAATTCAAAATTGGGTGTAAAGCAAATAAACAAAAGAGCAAACTCTATGAACTACACGCCAGCAAACTAACCGTTCGGCTTCCAATGAGCCAGGACCAATTATTTGTAGGCACACTAACTTTTTCTTTGCCCGTGTAAATAAAATATATTCAGGACAACAGCACAGCTCATTTTCAACCTCCCAAAATAGTCTCATTCTAACAGGCTCACTGTGTTTTGTCAGCAGAGCGCAGTTGACAGGGAAGCTGAAATAAACCACAAGATTGGACCAGCAGTTAAAGGTTGTTTTGACTACGGCAGACAGCGTAGCCTAAGGATACACATCTCCATTACGATGCCCGTTTGCACCAAACTCGCCTTGCACCCCAGCCTCATTTCCTTGGAGGACCATAGAGAATGAAAGGCAGCTGAGGGCTGGAGTGGTCTGTCTCAAAGGTTGAGCAGAAGACAGTACGCAAAGTTTACTGTGGTCAGTACACAGTACGCGAAGTTTACTGTGGTCAGTACACAGTACACAAAGTGAAAACATGAAAAGGGAAAATGACATCATTATCTCTCAATGCAAGTTGAAATACAGAAGAAATACCTGTTACTATAAACATATGGGTACCAAAAGTCCAAACCAGTTTCTCCACTTACTCGCTCTCTCGGTAAAGGTATTTTCTGATAATGGTAAATGGACTGCAGTTATATAGCGCTTTTAGCCAAAGTTTTACAGTTGATGCACCTCACCCACCAGGCTGCCATGCAAGGCACCAGGAGCAATTTGGGGTTAGGTCTCTTGCTTAGGGACACTTGGACACACCCAGGGTGGGATCGAACCGGCAGCCCTCCGATTACTGGATGACAGCTCTTACCTCCTGAGCTCATGTCGCGCAGCTAATGATTACTGTGACGGCATATTATGGGAAGTGTGTCCCTCATAAGAAAATATTATGGGAACTGCGTCCTTAATAAGGACGAATGCTCTTTCCTCCAGCTGACTCTCAATACTCAAAAACTCTTAGTCAAATGCGAGTTCTGTGATAAACAACACAATCTGGCCAACTCACATGATGGCTGAAGTGAAGAAGTGCACAATTTACTATAAATACAGACATAAAGAACAATATGTCCAACAAAGCTTGTTTGTGTACAGGGTAGAAGGCAAAAAAATTAGACTGAGCATAAACTGAGCCCAATGTCGCTTTAGCGAAAGCATTGCTTTGTGCGAACATGCTTTTCATTCATCAGCTTACAATTTTTAGGCCCAATGGGTTTTCTTTTGTTCTCTTTTTGCCTCTGGAAAACCATTCACAATTTTGTAAATTGTGCTGGTAATCTCCAAAACTCGTCAGAACCACCGAGACTGCGTGCCAAGCAGGATTCCTCTTCAAATCGTTTACAGGAATGTACAATTATCTTTTTCCACAACACACTGCTACCAGAAATGGTCATAGTATAACCTAGCTATTTATTTACCTTACCTTATATACAAATCTCATGAGCATTATGTTCTGTTGACATAGGCCAGCCTAGATTTAGCGATTTATTGATCTGGCACTTTCAAGTAGCTCCCTTTTTCCCTAGCCTTTAATGTCTTATAATAAATATCAAAAAATGACCCAAACTTCCCAATTGTTGTTCTGCTTAAAACATATGTAAACAACATCAAAAGGAAAATGAATATTGGTAGCTATGCAGGATATCTGACAAAATACACAATTGGGCTACTTTCTAGTGCTTGTATATTCTTCACAAAGCATGTTAAAAGAGGTTGTTGTTTTTTGGGGGGTTTTTTCCACATGTCTGAAATCAACACCGCAATTGATTTCAGACATGTTACACCACAAACTGCAAATCTTTAATAGCAGTTTCTTTCAATGTTTCAATACTTATTATTAATGTAAGCATAACTGCAGACTTTGGCCATAGGATATTCAATTAAAATGCCAACAGTGAACTGATACCAAAAATCCCCTGTAGATAACTGCAAATACCAGCTATCCTGACTCCCTCCCTCTTATGCATTAACCACCCTGTACTCAATGCTAGCCAGCTAACACTGGGCCTTTGTCATTATGTGTAAAAAGAGTGGATTTTCAGGGGATCTTTAAGCTGTCAATTGCCCATCTATTTGCTTTGAATTTGGCAAAAATAATAGTCTCTCCTAAATTAAGAAAATGTTGAACATGCGCAAAGAGAAATAACGCTAAATCTCACAAAGATTACAATCCCAAACATAGATATCAGAACATTATTAATGGCAAAAAAAACCCAAGAGATATGAACTCTGATGTATCACCTCACAAGAACTCTGATTTCAAAAAACACTTCCCTACCCTATCCATGCAGAACAAATGCTGAGGTATGAAAGCATCCCAAAAAGTCAAGAAAGGAAGTAACATTGGAAGTATAGTGGTGCGACCCAGTACAACTGAAATTACAAAGTAATCAGAAAAGGTACGTCCTGAAGATGGATTTTGAAACCATTCTCTCAGGATTTGGGGAACCGAAATTCAGGCTTAACATAACTTCATCCTCCGGCCTGAGGCAGGTTCTGCTCAAGGTTTCTTCCAGCCACAGTCGCCTCAAGTGTGCTCTCGGGGGGGGTTCAGGCCTGGAACTCTATAAAGCTGCTTTGTGACAATGCCCTTTGTAAAAAGCACTATGCAAATTTTGCAAATGGCAATTGACCTTATAAAGCAACTTTATGTTAAAATTAATGTGGGCTATAGGATTTAAACTGGGCGTGTAACAGGAGAGACGAATATCCTTACCGAGTGACCATAAAGCAGCGGGAAATTGTTGAAATAACCATAACTTATCACAGAGGGACGTATCCACTACACATCCACCAAATATCTCTTTAAAGTAATGTCAAGAATGCAGCACCTTCAGTGTTTTGAAAATCTAAAACACTGTGGTATGACAACAGGCCTGATGGCAGTTCTGATGACAATGTGCATTTTACTAGAAGCCAGTAGGCATTCCACGCATCAGTCATCTGTACTTGACGCAAGAGTATAAACAAAGGGCGCTTTGATAAATCATCAAGCTATCATCTAAATCAAATGCAGCTCACAAGGTAGATTTTTATTTTAATTAAAGTAGTTTTCAGCATTGAATTAAGCTATTCTATTCCACAACTGACCCTTAGGCTACCAACGAAACCATGGACACCCCATCCTCTACTTCATCTACGTATGGGGAAACACCATGACTACTTCATCTGCATATTTGTTCGGTAATTTACTAGCCTGCTCATTAAATGATTCGCGTAACGTTAGTGAAACGCACACACAATGCTACGTCAAGTTAATAGTACCTAGCTAGCCTAGCGAGTTAACTTGACAAAATACGATAGCTGGTATTGTATCTGTCTAGACAAATGAATAGCGTAGGTTCCGCAAACGTTAGCTGGAGATACACAACTTAGAAAGGGAAGTGACATTAAAACATGGAAGGAGGAAGGATAACAAGACAGGAAACCAGGCAAATTGCTCTAACGTTAGCAGCAAGCAGCAGTGTCACTGTGGATGGATAACATACGTGTTGTATGAACTAACGACGTTAGTTAGCAAGCTAGCCAACTTACTTAGGCTAGTTATGTAACATTGTCCACATTTACACGACTGGTCTCTTTTTGACTTTAACTCTTGACATCCAAAATCCAAACGAATCGACCAGGTTAACGTTAGCCTTTCACTTCCTAGCCACAATTTGCTTGTCGGCTTCTTGTTAGCCATCGCTTCTGGGGATTGCGTGAGACTCTGGAAAATATTCAATTCATTTTTACATTTACATTTTTGTCATTTACCAGACGCTTTTAATCCAAAGCGACTTACAAGTGCATAGGTTCTTCCACAAGTTCCACAAGCATCACATCCGTAACTAGTAAAATACACATGAAGTGTTGTTCTAAACATAAACATCATAAGTGCAATTTTATTTTTTGTTTATTTTTTTGAGGGGGTTAGACAAGAGGGATAGGGATATCAGAAAGGGGGCGGGGGAAATCAGGAGGGAGGACTAAGGTACAGTTTGAAAAGGAAGACCGGAGCTGGCAGACCGGAGTGGTCTAGCTGGGGAGTAAGGAGTGATTAAGGATTGTATGTAAGGTTGGGCAGTCCCCTTAGCAGCCTGAAATGCCAACACTAGGGCCTTGAATCGGAATCTTGAATTCATCCCCCAAACCATCCAAACAGAAAAATAGAAATAAAATACTCACCCATGTCAAGAGGCTCTCACACAGTTCCACACGATCCACGGAGTCTAAAGTACTCATCGTATGTAAATTAATCCACGATATAAAAATAAGAAAACGTTATCCTTAAAATCAACACACAATAATAAAATCACAAAACGTCCGGCTGGTTCAAAGACAAAGCACTAGGAAGATGCCGAAATATGAGGTTAGCACTGGCGTAAGACGCACTCCCGTTTTTAAAAAATATATATTTTGCTTATTAAATGAGTATCTAACAAGGGGGAAATGACTGTAAACAGCCACATAGGGACAGGAAAAAAAACTGCTCCACCGGTTTCTCCCTCTCTTGCCTTCTCCTGTCGGGGTCCTACGAGTGCCACCCAGCAGAATTAGGACAGCCCAATCCTCGCAGGGACTGCTCGAATGTTTCGCAATCTAAAAAAACTTTATCCGGCAGCTATACCTTTTTTATATGTATATGTAAAACTTCTGAGAACTACACATTTGTGGGTCTTTTGATGAAAATAATAAATACCACAGGCAATAACGGAGACAACACACCCCAGGAAGCCCCGTATTAGAATGCGGAAGTGGCATGACGATGAATTGCCATGTACGAAGACAGGTACCGTTAGCTCTCAAAGTTAACGTAACTAAGAAGAACTGTTATGCCGAGCCTTTCATTTTCATCAATGCCAGCTTTGTGCTGATCAGACATTATACTTGTTTTTCTATTTAGGTATATATGTCGCAAAATATAACGCACCCATCGATTGGTTAAGCCCTGTTTAAATCTGGCTAACGTTAGCAAGCTAAAGTCAACAGGAAACCAAGTTGGTTAACGTACGTTGCCTACGTTAGTTGTCGTGTCTTAACGTGGCAGCCTTTATCTAGTTAACGTTGTGCCAAGCTATATGTTAAATCGTAGCATGTTACAGTCACAAGTTAGACCATTGATGCGGACCGAGCCATCTGTGCAAGGTAACTAACTGAGATGACGTTTCCTGTGATAGGTGGCTGGCTGTTTCTGCCGGTGAAGACATGCCTGCAGCGAAACAGTAGTTGGTAACATCCCGGTAAGTTGAACAGCTGTTATTAGTGTTAACTTATTTAACTGGCGAATCCATAATGTTGGAAGGTGTTTTAAAACGTATAAAGTTAGCTATCTATCTGGTTGACATTTGGATAGCTGGTCCTCGAGTTAACTTAACCGATTTACAACATGAAGGCGAAACTGAAACAGAAACGATAATTGCGGGTAGAAAAGTAAATTACTATCGCTAAGTGTGTTAAAAGCGGCCAGATATAGCTAGCATGTTAACCTAACATACGCTGTACATCAGTATTGAAGATTTGTAGCTTTGTACCCTTTAAAAATCTCCCCGAAAGATTTGTTTCACTCACGCATGTAATTTCACGGAAGTTAGTGCTGCTCTAACTTCCGTTTCATGTTACCTTTAACTTCAAAAGACTTTGTTAGTTACATATTTTTCACCAAATATATGTTAAGATAAACTAAAAACGAAATCATGAATTCCACCCAGACGTATCATTTTTGTTTGTTTTCATTTGTTTGACTTGCGTCGCCTGACACCAGTTCATGAGTTCTGGTGTTGACACAAGTACCCAGAATTTCCAGTGCAGTTTCCTGCTTATATGAATGAACCCGCCAGCAATCGCCTACTGTTTTCAGACGACCATTTTATGTCTGATGTAGTTTAAAACTAGTATTATTATATAGTATAATTATACTAATTAAATAATAATTAGTATTATTATTACATTTAGTGCCCAACATAGGACCGAAGATGTCCAATTGCGATCCTGACTTTGAATATCCATTTGTAGCTGCATTTATGCATAACTGTCGATTCGGCAGGGTGAAGACATCTGTAATTCATAACACGTGGTGTCACCGGTCCACAGCCTGCTTTTCCCCGTGCAGCGTGCAGCTAAGCTCATACTGAGTCGGAGGAATGCACCTTATATATGGCATTCTCATGCACTCCAAGGGTGCTCTGATCAACCTGGGGTTCACGAGAGACCGATCACACGCGGTCTCATAACCGACCGAGTCCTCCCACAATCGCCAAAAAGCCTGCCATTTAATATCAGATTGCATCCGCACAACAACAGCACCTGCTGTCACTTGTGATGAATGTTATTGCAATTTCTATAAAAAGCACTATCCTAAGTCTCGTCTAACTGTCTGTCTATTCTGTCGGTTCCTGCTTTCCAGGGGTACAGGTTATGATACAGTGGAATGGACGAAAACCAGTGGGGGGATGTGAACTCCATGCAAGATGAGGATTCGCTCATAGAGGGCGTCAGCGACCTGGTTCTTGCTGTGGTTGTACTCAGTTTTGCGTTTCTGGGCGGACTGGCCATTCTGCTCTGCAGGTAATTATTCATGAAGATAAGCCTGGTTATATACTGTACCTGTCCAAATCTTGACAACTCAGAAACCATTGCCTTTGTTTAAAGTATTCTTGGGACCAGTGTTGATAGAAGGGTGCCTTGGTGTTATCCCAGATTAGTATAAATGCTTCAAGAATTTATTTTTTTTCTTTATAATTTTACTAAGTTTAAAGTATATGATCTTTGTGAAAACTGTGCATTGAAAGATTATTTTAGCTGTAATATTGAATATCATTTATATCTATTACAGATTATAAAGAAGGCCCCTTATTGTAACATTTTTCAGAGTGCTTTTGTTATTTAATTGTGTACATAACATAAAAGTGTGTTTTAAAACATTATTTTATTTGCTAGTAGTAAAACTGAAGGAATAGCTTGGGTCTCATGAAACCGTCTGCCTCTGCAGTTGTTTAAATCCAAATCTCTATAACGATGGAGGCTGCTCTTGGCTTCTTTCACCTCAGAAATGAGCAGCAGAACATCCACCCAGAGAACCAGGAGCAGGTGAGGATCATCCGGCAGCAGCTCCAGTCCGAGCAGGTACGGACGGCACGACCCTACTCACTGCGCATATAAAGAGTGTGTATTTTAAATAAGAATGTGTTTTTAAAATCGTTTGGGAAATTGACTCCTGTACGTTCTGTATGTTTTTGTGCAGTTAAAAATGCATCAGTAATAAGATACATATGTTAAGTGATAATAGAAAGGTTCTATACTGTATATAAAACTATATATAAAAATTAAAAAAACTTTGCAAGCAGCCAAGCTCCACTGGGAGATATTCTTGGTCCATTTTTGTACCGGAAACGTGTTGAAAGACTCTTGTGAGCGTGTATATTGTCATAATTTTAAGAGTGCGTTGAGTACTTCCTGCTGTTGTGTTTAAGCTGTGTTCGTCTCTGATATTTTCACCGTGCCCTAGGATGCACCTGAAGGCCGCAGGCAGCAGTTTTACACAGACATGTCCTGTCCAGTCTGCCTACAGCAGGCTTCCCTGCCTGTGGAGACCAACTGCGGTCACCTCTTCTGTGGTCAGTGCATAACCATGATGTCACCTGCCAAATATAACATGTAATTTTTATTTCTGTTCACCTGTTATTGATGATAACTCCCAAGGGGAAGATAGCGAGGCCTTGACTGGGCGTATTTGTTTGGTCAGTTGTTCTCTTTGAGCAGGTTGACACTGTTCAGCTTCGTCCTCAGGTGCCTGTATCATTGCATACTGGAGGAATGGATCATGGCTCGGAGCAATAAACTGTCCCATCTGTAGACAAATGGTGAGAATTGGGTGTGCATTGGTTGGTGGGTGATACAATAATCCTACAAAGACTGCATGCGCAAAGCAGTAATATGATGCAGGTAGATCACATGCACAACGCGGCAGTCCTATGTAGACTGCACTGACCACTTTTTAATATAAAAAAAACCCCAGTAAATATGCCTGTCTATAAGATTTCACATGCATTTGTATGATTGAATTTGTTTATGATTGTAACCAGGTTTATAAATTATTCATAAAAAAAAAAAAAACAATAAAAAAACTGTATTGTGTTTCTGGTGTCTCATCAGGTTTGTAACGGTGATGTGTTAAAAGGGCCTGTGCTGAAATGGTTCTACGTTTGGTCTTCAGGTGACCCTGCTGTTCCCGCTCTTCCGGGCGAACGCTCCTGGGAATCCGGCGCAGGACGACCAGGCTGAGGCCAGGCAGATCCAACAGGACGTCAACGACTACAACCGCAGGTTCTCCGGTCAGCCGAGATCTGTGAGTGCACCTTCTGCGTCTTTCTCAGCGCTGCGTGTACGTGCGTGGAACACGGAAAACTCTGTATATGTGCACGGGACACGTAAAACTCCGTATACGTGCACGGGACACGTAAAACTCCGTATACGTGCACGGGACACGTAAAACTCCGTATACGTGCACGGGACACGTAAAACTCCGTATACGTGCACGGGACACGTAAAACTGCAGATACGTGCACGGGACACGGAAAACTGCAGATACGTGCACGGGACACGGAAAACTGCAGATACGTGCACAGTACACCAGTAGTCCTGCTCTCAGCTACCTGTCAGCGTGCTAATATGTTGCTGCGGTGTTCCTATCTTTTAAACAATCTTGAGACGTGGCACTCTGCCATTTCTGTGCCTCAGGCTCTTCTAATTCATTGCTAAGTCTGTGACGTCTGAGCTATCGGTGATGCACTTGTTTGGAATTCATTTTTTATTAATTTTTTTCACAGCATTGTGAAAATGACTGTATTTGGGCCCGTTTTGAAAGGCTTTCCCCGTTTGCGTTTCCCCCTCAGCTGATGGACCGCCTCCGCGACGTGCCCACCCTGCTGCGGCACGCTTTCCGGGAGATGTTCTCCGTGGGCGGGCTCTTCTGGATGTTCCGCCTGCGGATTCTGCTCTGCCTGGTGGGGGCGCTGACGTACCTGGCCTCGCCGCTGGACTTCATCCCTGAGGCGCTCTTCGGCCTCCTGGGCTTCCTGGACGACCTGTTCGTGATCCTGCTGCTCTTCATATACATCTCCATCATGTACCGCGAGGTGGTGACCCAGAGACTGGCTGGGTGACCTCCCGGGTTAGAGCTGGGGGTTTCCTCTGGGGTTTCTGGGCCTCTGGTCTCGGCTCCACCAGCATCCACTGAGGCCCTATCGGTCTGAGTTGACAGGGAGTTCCTCCGTCGCGGATCGTAATGGTCGTCCACTGACTCACGTCTGTGAGCGTGACTTGTTCACAGCGGTGTGCTGAGAGGGCTTGGGGTCACTTGCCTTGGAGAGCTCATCTGTTCTCCTGAATCAATGGTGCTGAAATGAGCGCTGCTATACACATCTGATTGGGAATTCCAAATTGGGGAGAAAAAATGGTTGCGCGCATACCAAGCATCTATAATACTTTGCATTCTCTATATCCAGCCAAATGCTCACTTCGTTTCTCTTCAGTCTATTAAATTGGAACTTTAAAAACAATTTAACGGTAGTAGAGATCATGTCAAACATTTAGTTCTCAAAACCAAAATACAGCGTTTGTACTGCTCCAGTGTGAGTAAACGAAACAAAATGGCCGCAGACACTACGGAAAGCACTCAAGCTGACACGGAGAACGTAAACGCAAGATGACTGAACTGCCCTCCAGCAGGGGCTTCAGCTGTCCTGAGCCTGGTTCTTCCCTGACTGACTGACCCGGTCGCCTCCTCCTTGCCTTATTTCCATGTTTCCTCATGCTGGTGGAGCTGGTCACACTTTATTTTAAGGGGTTGCTGATATTGCTTACTAATGTATGTATTCCCACTTTCACCGACCAGGCAATACACAGGTAACCGATAATCCTGGTTCAAAATCTTTATGTAACCTTTACAGTCTGTGCATTAAATTCCATCTGAACAAGTGTCCAAGTGGCACGTGCATGTTTCATTATAGAACATTGCAGAAATATTCATATTTCACTATTTGCTCCATATATGCCTTACCCGTTAACATTGTGGTCTATAAAGTTGCAAAGGGATTGTTAGTAAGTAATATCACATGAATTCCATGAATGTTTACAGTAGAAATACACCCTTCCATTAAAGTGTGACAGTGGAGGGTATCTGGAGACAGAGCGATTGCAGTCGAATGGGAATATCTGTATAATTGTCTATATACGTGGCAGTGGCTGTATATTGGTAATTATGGCAGGATGTTTCTGTTCAGAATGAGAAATCGTTTTTCTCAGAAAGCAATGTCTCATGTTTCAGGCAATCCTGTATTTTGAAAATTCAAATAAATATTGGTGAATTTTGGGAAATTCCTGATGAATGAACCCTTTGCCTGCTGGCCTTTTCTTCTGTTCTTCTTTGTTTTATGTTCTGAAAATGTTTCACTCTGGTGTTTATGAATTGAGATTAAATTCCAAAATCTTGCACTAATGTCCCTTTTTAAAATACAGGCAATAAAAGTCATACATAAAATATAAGATGTTTAACTGGTAAAATGTTGGGAAGGTCATGGGTCATTTGCCAGACTCAGTGTACAGCATTCCTACCCTTGGCCACCTGTCAGTTATATTTTTATTTTTATATATATATATATATATATATATATATATGCTAATATAATGTTGCCATGTTCCCATCTTTTCTCTTGGCACATGGTACTCAGTTATTTCCACCCTTCCCTTGCCTCAAGCTCTTATAATTCATTGCTAAATCTATGACGTCTATGAGCTGTTGCTGATGCCCTTGTTAGGAATTATATTCCAATGTGAAACCAGAAGACTGGTTTTGTCAAGCAAAATGAAAGTAAAAGAACAGCAGTTCAGTTCAGTTCAGTGTTTTTGTCGAACACACATATTTCCACCAAGAAGAGACATTAAGACTCAGTGATTATTGCAGTTTGTTTTACCAATATGAAATGGTGGGCTCCTCATGACTAACACTCCTAATCACCGATAATCTCCAGAAGCTTCTGTGTCTCAGAGCAGGGCAGTGTAAAAAGAAAACTCGCGAAAGTAGGCTTGTACTTTAGTCGAACTATTGCAAATTATATATAAGACTACCAAAATACTGTGGGCATGTTTCTATAATTGTATGCAAACTGTAACACATTAATTATTAAGACAACAGTGAATGATATTGAATAGTTGAATAATTTACACTTTATGTGTGATCATTTGTATGTGTTATTTTGTGGCAGCTATGCTGGATCTAGCACAGTTTTTATCTTACTAATTTACAAATGATTATACCTCAGAGTGAAACTTCTACACTGTTGTACTGTCGAAGTTGCTGCACCAAACTGGGACCTTTGTGGTATACTTGTGATTTACAATTTCATTACATTACAGTATAGGCATTTGGCAATCGGCACAGACACATGACTTTCAGGGGCTAACTCCGTTCTCATCAGTATAAAGCAATCACCCTTACAAAATTGTGTAGCTTTAACAGGCTTTATGTTTTCTATGGTTTGCTCATTTAAAGGGATTGTTCCCTTTCTGGGTTTAAAAAATACTCAAACCCAGACAGTTTCTGACAAAGGACATTTAGAGAAGTTTCTGAGGACCTGCAGAATTTGCAATAGTAAGGATAAGGCATTGGGGGTTTGTGGTCTAAGCAAGAAAATGAACAAGTAACTCCAAAACAGTCTAAACATACAAATTGTACTGTTACTCACAATTATAAACAAATATGTCATGTCAGTTCCTTCCTTGAGTGCAGTGGTCTCAGGTGGCAAGCATAAATCCTATTGATATACAATATCAAAAAAAATTCAAGAATAATTGGGTAATATGAATACATGCAGACTCCAGGTGCACAGATAACTGCACAGAGTAAAGCCTTATAGGAGACAGCCTGCTCCTTCTGCCTCAGTTTTCATGTTGGATTTTTCCCTTTCTCTTTTCATTTGACGAACTTTTTTTTCTCCATTCCTTTTTAATATTTTTTCTGTTTCTTACACACATTTATATAGAAAATTACATGCACACACATGCTTTATTTTTTTATTTTTTATTTTTTTTGCATTTATAAGTTGTAGCTGTCACATCGTCAGAGGAAGTTTAGTTCTGGCCTCTATGATTAAACATATTACATTACAGTGGTGAGAAATACGATAACAAGGTGTCATCCACCAAACTGGGTGTTTTAATGTTCAGAAAATGTTACGCAATATCATGACTCAAGCTTTATCAAACCCTTATTTTGTGCAAACCTGTTCTTGCCTCAGGTTGATCAACCAATGAATAATTTCCCCCAATGGGAAATCAAAGCCTTTACGTCAAACTTTACATCACATTGAGGTCAACAGCTGCCAGTTTGTAAAGTTTATTCATAAGACATTTTACATGACTGACAACTGTCGCCTATCTTAAAAGCAGCTTGTAGCTTTAGTTGTAGTAGGTAGTAGAGACACATATCCATTTCCCCATTTCAGTGAGGCGTCCTGTGTGTCTCTCCAATTAATCACACGCTTAATGAGGATTAACTGCAGGCCCAGATGGAAGAGGCCTCGAGTGGCACGTCCTCTGCTCACGTCGTTTAGCCACACGCTGCGATGTCACCCTCGAGCTCTTCGACATACCTTCCCGCGTAAAAGCGCCTCACTTTGAAGGCGCCGCAAAGTCAATAAAGGCTTCGGAAGCGTTTGACTTCATGTTCAAATCCAGAAGTGTATCTGACAGCGAAGATAGGCCTCGACAAGCTGGGGAGCATTTTCATTCCCGCTGCTTCTGAAGCCAGACAGCGCGGGCTGTGCACCCCGCGGAGAGGTGGAGGTGTGTGCTACTGTTGTACCGTCAAAGCATAATAACCGTCTAAAGGAAAGAGCCGCCCTCAATGGCGTAAACTATCACATGAGGTGAAACGATTCAAACATTCCAGCAGACTGCCTTCAGTGAAGTGGTGTTGCTGCAGATAGCAGTATTATATCGCCTACCTAACTCCACACCCATCACCACGGGTGTACGAGCTAATTACAGAGAGACAACCAATTACCTCCATTTTTAGATTTGCTAAGTACTTGTGCCAAAAAATCTAAAAAGTACAAAATATTAATTTTAAATAGAAGTGGATTATCTTTTTATTTTGGTCGTTTGGTTTAAAAACAGAAGTGTGAAAATTCATTCTGGAAATATTTTCCACATTCTGCACTCAATATTTTTAGTTAAGATACGACTAAACTATTCAAACACTTCAGCATATTTCATTCAGTGAAACTGTGTTGTGTGCTGATAGCAGTCTTATACTGTATATACCTGTATGACTCCACAGGTGTGCAAGCTAATTACTAATAACTACTAATCAGTGCTTCCGTTTACAGGTAGATCATTCACAAACTCGAAGCAGCAAATACAAAACGCAATATACATTTTAAATAGAAATGGGTTATACTTTTCTTTCAGGTATTGGTTTTAAAACATAGGTGCATAGAATTCAGTATTCTAAAGAATTCAGTAACTGCATTCAAGAAATATCCATGCTCAACGTTTCCAGTTACAATGAAGGTAAAAGATTAGAAAAGGTACTGTGTGAAAGCATAGAGTAATTAATTTACACAATATGAATTGTTCTAGGGCGGCATGGATGGTGCAGTGGGTAGCACTGCTACCTCACAGCAAGGAGGTCCTGGGTTCGAATCCCTGTCGGCCGGGGCCTCTCTGTGCGGAGTTTGCATGTTCTCCCCCTGTCTGCGTGGGTTTCCTCCGGGTACTCTGGTTTCCTCCCACAGTACAAAGACATGCAGGTTAGGCTGATTGGAGAGTCTAAATTGCCTGTAGGTATTGTAGGATTATCATCTGACAAGAAATGAGAGGATAGCTCCATCCTTCCCAGTCTTTTCTGGGAATTTTGGTGAATACCTTTTACGGTCAGTAGATGGCGGTAGATATCTTCCAGCTAAATTATGTGCACAGAATAGCTTTACGATAACAAAAGCAAGACTGACAAAACTGATGAAAAACAACATGTGTTTTTACACCTCAGTGTTTAAACCTTTCTGTTTAATGTTGAATATGAAGGTTCACATAACAGCAGAACTCTACATAATATCTTTGATCTTTCACCATGTTATGTTTTACAAAAATACAATTTAGCAAAAAATAAAAAATAATGTACGTTTGAACTAATTTGTGAACAATTGCATTATAATGTTTAAACAAAAGGCTCTTAATGGGTTTATGTTCCTCCACTCTTAGTCATAGGATGAGTGAAAGGATGGGTTAACCGTAGAAAGTGCAGTATGATATCTGCGTTGTGTAACACCCTTTGAGAAGGGAGAGCCTTCGTGTTTCAGGCCTTGCTCACAGGAAATGCAGTCTCCTGCGAGTTCTGACAGGGATAAAGACTGAACGGGAATGCTTAGGATAATTGTCTTTACGTTTGCCTCTTCTCCTGTATAATCAAATGCCAACCATCCAGCTGCTTCTGATTTATAGTACTGGGCACATTTGTTGCACACCTGCCATAGCTTTGCCCTGCCTCAGCGACACTCTGAAACCCGGAGATGTACAGTCACACAAGCATTCCTTTAACAACGACATGCCTATCGTTTTAACAAGACTGACTACTCTGTGATTAAACAAATCTTTTGTCAAAGGAAATATTAATTGGCATTTAAGACTGGGCACTACTAAACTTGATTTGGGCTGGGTACTTTACCAATGTTCTGCATTAACTCTTTCCTTTCCCTGCCAGTGAGACCTGAGGCCAGTCACAACCATATTCTGTTCTCATAATATTGTTCCATGGCCTTTGCTGGGTTTGCCAAACCTACATTAGGAAAAATCTCATTTTTAAAGTACTCCCAGTTATCCTAGTTCATCTGCTGCAGAGGGACAATAAAAGATAAGACAAGAAAATTGAGCTTATTAGCAGAACAGAAATGTGGTTCAATTTAAAATCCGTGCAATTTTTTTCAGTCCGTTAATAATGCACTGCATGTTTTTCATTAAGATAAGTGTAGACAGAAAAATGGCTGTTCTATAATTAAAGCTAAAACAATGCTACTCACTTATCGTGTCTAAAACTTTCATTGCTGTAACTCTACCTTTACCTCACGAGGTTGTTCAAAGTGCCACATACTCATACCCCTCATGTACCTTGTCAGGGTGGGTTTATCCAGAGTGGCTTGGTTTACCATCAAAAGTAGCAGCAAATTCTAGGAAAGCAAAGTAACACAGAACTGCTCATAATGAAAGACGAAGTGCACGACAGTGGGAACGCACAGAGAAGTTAAAATGGAGTCAGTGCATGACTTGCATTGACCTAATTCAACAATTTGGGGGGGAGGGGGTAGTGGGAGGAGAAGCTGTGTTATCTTATGATTATGCTATTTAAATAAGACATTCTCAGCAAACTAGCACGCTAGTAACCTGGGAAAGACATTTTATTTATTTTACACAACATTTAGGAAGACAAGTTGAGAGTTAATTCTGCCTCCAAAAACTAATATTCACACATAATGCTAGTCAGTGTACCCCAGTGGTGAGTCTCACTGAATATATTCTCAATTACAATTGAATAATTATTCCTCATTACAATTTACAGTACAGCGCATTTCTCTCGCATCTCAGCGGTCGGCTGAGCTTGGGTCTAAATGTTCGAAGCGACAGCTTTGGGGAACAAATCATGAGTTTGTTCACGTACCAATCAGGAGGTCCTTCAAGTCGTTTCATTGATGTCATTATTCATTCCCAGGGATGGCTTGGTTATTTGGAACGGAAAGCAGACACACCCAGCGACTGCAGTGAGGCTCACATGAATGTGTTCTTCTCACGCCCTCCTCTTCATCTGACTCATGGGTGTGGACTCTGGACTGACCTCACAGGCTGTAGGTCTGACACGCCCAAGCCATTATGACCCAGTTTCCCCGCAGTCCAATCTGACCACAGCAACCCAGGCCTGGGTGTTACTGCAGAGATCAATTTCGCCGTTTTTCCCGCTCGTATTCCCAACAGAGAAATGAAGCTTACACATGGGTGGTAATGGGGATTTATGGAACTTTATGGAAAAATCTGTAATCTGTTTTCCCAGACATGCTGTGTGCAACCAGGGCCAAGGCTCCAGGACTGAACACATAACTCACACAACAAGAACCCTGCAGACAGTGTGTGCCGGACCAAAGATTCTCAGATCCTCTTCTAGTGCATTTCCGGTCTATACTAGAGGCATATTTACAGACATCAGGTCATAAATAAGGTAGGTGCCATTTTAACCACAGTGCATGGTTCACTGCGAAATGAAAGGACTGAAAAGCCCAGCTATACACAGGACAAATAGACTCTGGTGTATCTGCACTCCTGACAAATCTCAAGTATCACACATGATAACAAGCAGAAGGCAAGCAAATCTTAGGCAGTGACACTTCCTGTGACCCTACTCCTTGCAGCTGCTCCTGTCAAACTATGAGCTCCATTCTATCTATATCTCCAACACATTCACACACCACAGACATGTCAGAATAGGCACATTCTGGAGAATGCTCTGTAGAACATCATAAGGGCCTAGCATACAATGTCCTGGATTCTTCAGCTCTTGCTTGACGGGATTGTTTTCTTTTAATTGAAGTCACATTCATCGACTGTAGCTTTACCACAACAAAAAAAAACTGATACAACTCTGAAACAACAAACACTAATTCTTTCTTCAATCTGTGACCTTCCTCCACAAAGTGATTACAGGATCTGGTTGAAGAAAAGTTTTTTTAGTACCTATGTGTGGTGGAACCCCAAGTCATCAGCCTTCCCATCCAAAGACCTGAGCTCTGGTCGCCTTACGGTTCCCTCTCTACGGGCACCTGGCGGTCGAGCTGCACGTTCACGCCTGTTTTCCGTTCTGGTCCCTCAGTGGTGGAATGACTTGTCTACCACTGTCAGGACAGCAGAATCCCTCCCCCTATTTCGACGCAGACTCAAAACACACCTCTTCAAACTCTACCTTAGTCCTCCCTCCTGACTTACCCCGCCCCCCCCTTCTGATACCCCTATCCCTGTCTAACCCCCCCCCCCCCCAAAAATAAAAATAAAAAAATAAAAAGAATTGCACTTATAATGACGACTATATGTTTAGAACAGCAGTCCAGGTGTATTTTCCTTGTTCTGGTTGTGATGCTTTGACTTGTGGTAGAACCTATGCACTTGTAAGTCGCTTTGGATTAAAAGCGTCTGCCAAATGACTAAAATGTAAATGTAAATGTAAAGACCTAGTCACACGTTACAAAATAAAATTTGGACGCAGGTCAAGAAAGCTATATTTCTAAGAAATATTCACAGCGCCACATACTCCACATATATCCTGGGAACCAGTTCAACAAGATGGTTTTCCAAAGTAAAAATACTAGTTGACTTACTTATCGCTGGTATTGCAACAACTTGAAGTACACTAAAAAGTTGAATTAATTTGAGTTGCATTTTATATACAGTATTTGATCCTTCCTGTTTTCGTGTCTTTTTGTCAAGCAACAGTTTTGAGCCATATCCATGACAAAGCCAATGCTGCTAGTTAGAGTGACATACACGATAAGGAATGTTCTAAATTTAAGAATTCTAACTGGTATTAGAATGCGATGAGGTCATACTCCTCTAGAGGAAATAAACACGCTCTTCCAGAAAACTCCCTGTATCGCTAAATGTCCTTTTCTGAGGAAAGCCAGGCTCTTCTTATCGTTATTCTATCTCGGGTTCTGTTGTGTATTTTCACTGATTAAAGAGTAAAATTCTGATTAGTGTGTTTACATAAAAAATAATGATATTTTAATTCTGATCGTGCTACCATGAACCAGTACTGAACACAGACAATTTTCACATTTGCAGTATTAGTAGCAGCAGCATCAGTAGTAGTAGTAGAATACGTTTTTATATTTATATACAAAATTATAAAGAACTATAACATTACTTTTGTTGGGATGTGTTAATCAGCCTTTTTAAAAGATCTTACATGAAAGCTCTATCATCGCTAATTCAAAAAAGGCATTAAACAAAAGTCACGATTTCTATATAAAAAAAAGAAAATGCTATTATATCATATATATGTATTTCTGCCTCCCATTAGCTACATACGCAAGGCTACTTTCTTCTTCTATGAATAAGAATCAACGTTATAGTGCATAATGAACACACTGGCACTGAATATCCTGTGAAAAAAAAAAACATTTAAATTTGGCTAATATTTTTATTTGAATATTTTTGCTCATGTATGCTCCAGCAACACGTGGGTAGTCTACATGATGCATATTTATAAAACCTTCCAGTTGTTCTTGGCCTTCTGTCAGCCGAAGTTAGCGCTGACCCCTCTCCGTGTGCACGGCTCGTCGGAGGCCGACAGTCCTCCCAGGCTTTTCCCGTTCCTGCCTCTCACTCGGCTGAGCTCCTGTCGGTCAGCGCCGCTCCCGGCTCCGTCTCCCAGGCGCTGGGGCTGAGCAGGCTGCTACACGGTCGGCTTGCCAGCCGTGCAGAAATGCCCTAATAGGCTGTAAACACCGTCAAATTTGGACGCGCTGGGAGCCTAGGCAAGCAGCACCGGAGCGTGGGCGGCCCACCTGTACCAGGTTGTTTTGAGTCCTTGGTTCGGTGGCAATCTTATGCATTCCCATCCACACATTTTCAAGGATTTGTGACTTTTGAATAAATATGAGATGCGTTTGATATGCCGCTGTCTAATGTATCCCATATCGCATTTGTGACGCGGTAAGGAAACAGGCGCGCTCGGCGACAATGACTTTCATCGTGCTGGCAGGCTCGCTTCACTAATTCTTGCTTTTAATGAAACATGTTTAATCTCCTAGAAACCATAACTGAGCATTGATTGAACCTTTCGAGCAAGCCCTTTGCATTGTTCACCCTGATTATTTGCCCCAGTGACGTGCAATTTTCACATCAATCACATCATGCCTACTTACATCAATAACTCCCAGTGTATTTCATGGTGAGAAACCACTACACTGCATGAATGCTTATTTCATCTGTGCCATTCAATTCATGCATACGTGCCCTTGCTGGCCACCTATCTAAACTATATTGCATGAAAATGTAAACATTTGTTCCCCATTTTAAATACAAATCTGGACCCTGTATTGTTTGGCAAATCCATTGTCCCCTTAAGAAAAGATTTCTGCTCCCTGTTCAATAGTAGCCACATCCGCAGGAGGGATGGGGGTCAGGGACTCTCAGACCCCGCAGGTTTACCAATTTACATGCTCTGAACAGCACCTTCAATTTCCCATATGGAGACTGGGGAATAAAGCTCTTTGCCCTAACAGGGAAAAGGTGAAGTAATTTTAGATTAGTATGTTACTATACAAGCCCTTGTTCTAACCCCTCTACCACACCCCAAAGCACATAGACTTCATCAGCTGAACTATTGCTGCTGACAGGGATACACTCACATAGCAGTGCAGAAAACTGTGTCGTAAAAGTACAGTGTTGCAATAAATAGGTTTCGTTTGTGAAGCTTAGTTTCTCAATGCAGAGCAGCATTGCATAGGGCCGTGTTATCATTAGCAAAGCAGTCAGTAATAATGAAGCCTTATGAAAGAGCTGTGGCAATAACATCACCACAAAAACAACAGGTATGTGGGTCACACTTTACAATAATGTTCATGAATTGGCATTAACTAATGTAGTTTTTCACATGAATTAATGCTGGACAAATACATTAATTAAGACTGAAATTCACTTTTCATTAGTTAATGCATTTATTAACAACCAACTAACATATTTGCTACATGATATTTATATACATTAGTAAACCATTGGATGAACTTATGATTAGTTAACCATTAACAAATACATCAACTTTTCATTTTTCATTCAGTTCATGCCAATTCATGGAACCTTATTATAAAGTGTTACCATTATGTGCATTAACACTTTGTCTGCACAAAGCTGTGTTAATGGCCAGCCTCTCAAAGGACTGCCACAACCATTAATCTTTCCCTTAAATAACGTGGTTCTGTATAATGCATGGACCCACACAGTGCCCTCATTCATTTTGGTGCACAAAAATGTTTTTCATATGAGTTTAGTGCATGAACAGATTCTACTTTCTTAGAGCTACATTAACTTTAACAAAACTAATTATTCCCCCATTGTCATATCCAACATGAGTTTGGTGTTTGCATGTTTCTCCGGAGTATTGAGTCTCACTCCAGGTTTAATTTAGACCTTCAAATACTGTAAATTTGATTAGTAAATCAATTGGTAGTTACATCCAGAAGTGATTGATTTCTCCCAGTCTTTGTATGGTCTGTGACCAAGATGAAAACCAGAGAGCACAACACTATGGCAAGCCTTTCCTTCCCAGGTTCTCTCTTTCATCAAAAACAGAAGCGCAGTTGAAATGACCCCAGAGAAAAAAGTTTTGTGTTCATATTCCTGCACACATTAATGATGCATTAATGACAAATGCATTAACAGAGTCGTACAGATTCACTTCTCATTAGTAGTTGGTAAACAGCAACATCAGTTCATGCCAATTCATAGAACATTATTAAAGTGTTACCATTATGTGCATTAACACTTTGTCTGCGCCAATCCGTGTTAATGGCCAGCCTCTCAAAGGAGTTGAGAACTTTATTTACCTTGGTAGTCTGATAAGTACTGTTAATGGAGCTGCTTTTGTTAGACTTTAAATCTGGAGGTCCAGGCAGTTAAATTTAAAAACAAAGGTCAATTTACATAACAATGCTGCCATTTCTGTTCTGCTCTATGGTTAAGTGTGCTGGTGTGTCAGATGAAATGACCCAAGAGAAAAACATTTTGTGTTCATATTCCTGCACAGATAACCTATAGCAGTGATTTTGATGAGCAGATACATTTGATATCAATTTCTACATTATCAATAGCAAATATGAGGAAATGAGGTAATATTTTCAGTTCATTCTAGTCAACACAATTCCACATTTGGTATAGCAAAACACGCTGCATCGCTGAAAGTCTGTGAAGTGTGAAAAAAAAAACGTAATATTTCTATTTCATTCCAGGCAATATGATTTCAAAACAGTGCAGCAAAAAATAAAAAATTGCTGAATAACTGGCCATTTGAGGAGTGAGAATTCAAAGTGAGCAGCACACGTACAGTACAGGCCCCACAGGTTACTGTGCGTCTTCAGCTGGGGCACTGAGCCGGCCTTCAACTCCAATCCAGTCCCGTTTTAAATATCCTCCTCCTCCTCGGTTTTAAAAACAATGTTTTCCATCTGCCCCCCTCCCGTCTGGAGCTCAAGCTGCCGCGGCAGGAGAACTCTGAGGACGGAGGTCCCCCGTGCGCGGCCAGCCGCCAAAGCGCTCCTCACCCCGCTAAATAGGTGGTGAGTAACCTCTCACTTCTCACTCTCCTCGCCTTACTCACCGCTCTGAGCCCAATCTGCCAGAGGAGTGAATCTGAAGAGATCTCGAGTGGGGGCTCTTTTACGCAGTGTTGTCTTCAGACTCTTTCACACCATTCAGGCAGACGACAGATGAACTCCACCTTCCTTCTGGGCTTGGAAACTCGAGTTCTTTAACATACAGCACCGGGCTGCCCACATATCTGCATGATTAATGGGATGGCATTAAATGCACCCCACGGAGGAATATGTGCAGGGAAGAGACCAGCCTGTAGCCTGGTGGCTACGGTACATGACTGGGACCCGGAAGGTTGATTCAAGCCCTGGTGTAGCCACAATGAGATCCACACAGCTGTTAGGCCCTTGAGCAAGGCCCTTAACCCTGCATTGATCCAGGGGGGGATTGTCTCCTGCTTAGTCAAGCTTTGGAAAAAAAAAGTCAGCTAAATAACTGTAATGTAATGTAATGTAATGTGGGGTTGATTTATGCCTCGCTGTGTTCTCTTTATGTTCCTTAGTGTGATTAGCAGAATATGTCAGAATACAGCCCGCAATGGTATAACAAAAGCCTCCCAAGACTCCTGTGACATGCGACCCCAACTTTTAGTGTTGTGAAATAACATCTTTAAAAGGTACAATAGGTAATTTCGGACTAACAGTCAACAAAACAAACACCTTCAATCCACAACACTGTTTATCCCTCCCCCTTCTATGTAAACATCCTGACGATGAAACGCCATTGGCTGCAAGTAGAACCAATTTTCAACCAATGAGCTTACTGTTTTGGTACAGATTGTCGGGCTGTCAACTGTATATTTTGAAACCCGAATTTAAGGACTATAAACACAGGCAGAGGGTGAGTCAACATGTCAGTGAGCCTTTTTCAATGATAGGAACGGATTAACAATGGTCTTGAAACAAAAATCTTACCTATTGTACCTTTAAGCAAAAATCTTACTACTAACTGGGCTAAAGATTTTAGTCATAATATTTGAACTCTGTGAAGTGAGTGGCAGAATAAATGTAAATTAGCTAAAGAAAGAATGATTAATTTCCCTCAACCGCAGCTCCACATCAAAAGCACAACATGCCTTCTCGCTCTAAAATGTGAGAAGGGCACGAAGGTCGATTGTTTCCAAGTACTTGGAGCAACCCAAGCCCTCGTCCCAATTGAAAACAAAGTTTTAGCAGGAACCCATTTCATGATTTTCATCTTAATTAGATTTACTCTAATGGTGGTTGGGGAGTCAATTGTTAGCAGCCTGGAAAATGTAGCCATCTGCATAAGTAACAAAATGAAAAATGCTACAGTCAGTTCAGTTCAGAAGTAGATCCTCTGAGCAGTTTTGTCGAGTCACCTCTCCCTTTTCCATCTCTGCAGGTGACAGACCCTTGGCAGACAGTCACAATTGCAGTGACATTCAGGTCTCAATGACTCAGCAGTCGTATTACACATAATTTCCAAAAAGAGCCACGTGAATGCACTCCCGTCCTGACCATTCCCTTCATAAAAGAAAGCATAATTAGAAAAAGAAATGATATACCTGTGGTAAAATGAACCCCTATGGACGGTGTGCTTTTGATGAAGGGCTCAGCCTTAATAAGTAAGAATAATTTCACCATTCAACAGAGTCAAGAAAAGGCTAACATGGTGACAATCTTTTTGTGGAATTTTCTTCTTTCTTAAACATTCATAATGTGTACCCTCAGCGATCACTCCATTAGGTAGACCTGTACACCAGCTTGTTTATGCTAATATTTAAATCAGCCAATCATGTGGCAGCAACTACATGCATAAAAGCAGACGTGGTCAAGAGGTTCAGCTGTTTTTCTGACCAAATATCAGAATGGGGAAGAAATGTGATCTAAGTGACTTTGATCGTGGAATGATTGTTGGTGCCGGACAGAGTCGTTTGAGTATCTCAGAACTTGCTGATCTCCTGTAATTTTCATGCACAACAGTCTCTAGATTTCAGAATGGTGTGAAAAACAAAAAACATCCAGTGAGCAGCATTCTGTGGATGGAAACGCCTTGTTAATGAGAGAGGTCAGAGGAGAAGGGCCAGACTGTTTGAAGCTGACAGGAAGATGACACAACACAGATAACCACACTGGTATGCAGAAGAGCATCTCTGAACACACAACGCATCAAACCATCAAACACATCAAAAAAGTGGATAGACTACCGTAACAGAAGACTTAATAAGCTCTAATAAATACCTAATAAAATACTCACTGAGTGTATGTCCACTCCACACAACATACTAATATCTTTTCTGAAAGTTACTCATCAGAAAGAGCTGCCCGAACATAGGCACAGATCATACATAAAGCAGATCACTAGAATTATGTCTGCCACTGCAAGCAACATTCATCAAAATAGCTATTTCAGTCTTACCACTTGTGAGGGTCACAACAAGCTCCATTGTGGACTTAATGAATCAGAGATTGAGGCAGACAAGGTTTAGATACCATAAACTGCATTATTTATAGTTTAGAAACACAGTACAATCAGAGTCATTATCTTGGATGTTATGCCAATATACTAAATACACAGTTTTAATCATTTTTAAATGCACATTCAGACGCACATTCATGGACACCTTTCTGCATTTCAATCACATATAAATCATTCAAGCGGGTGAATAAGAAACATATTCACCCGCTGAGGTAACTCTGAGGTAAAAAGGGTTCTAGAAACCCAGCCAAAACCCCCAGCTTGTGCACTTGCTTCTAATACTTACAGTATGTTATGAATTTTCTAGTTTTATCTAATAGATTGGAGAGCAAATTTAAACAACACTAGAACGATTTCTAATAAATGTGATAGCTGTCAAGATGATGAAATGCCTTGAAAGACTTTTAATTAAACCATTAACCCAATGGGGACCAATAAGGTAAACACCTAATACGATTACCAATTATTGTAACGGTTTCAATTTCCCAGCACTTATTAGATTTTGCTAGCCATTAGGCTTATACTCACGCACACAAAACTCTCAGGGACTTTAGGGTGAGGGCTAAATTGAGCTCCCCCCCTCCTCCTCCCGCAGGAAATGTGTCAGTGAGGGGGACGAGCAGATCCCCTCTTCGATCGCCGGCCGCGGACGCAGAGCGCCCGGACGGCGAGTGGGATGGCTGACTCATCTCAGGTGGGCAGGAGGAACGCTGAGTCACCGGCAGGGACGGCCAGCGCCACCACCACACACTTCCCATCCAGCTGACCGACGAAGCCGCCGATGCTGCCACGGATCGCAACAGGATGCCGAGAAGGTCGTCTCCTTTAATCCTCCTTATCGTGCCCCCTTCCCCTTCTCTCGCTCGTAGCTGTCAGAGCTATAACCACCCGCCTGAGCTCTGGCAAAGCAGGGGGAGGACGCCTTATTAGAGAGTTTTGTTTTACTTTAATCAGGGATATTATTTGTTTGTGACACTCAGTGAGCAATTTAGTAGACCTGTACAGAAACTTGTTAATGCAAATATTTAAATCAGCCAATCACATGGCAGCAACTAAACGCATAAAAACATGCGTTGGGAATGAGACAGGTCAGAGAAGAAGGGCCAGACTGGTCGAAGCTGACAGGAAGGTGACAGTAACACAAATAACCACACATTATAACAGTGGTATGCAGAACAGCAATCTCTGAACACACACCATGTCAAACCTCTAAGTGGATAGGCTACAGCAGCAAAAATAAATCTAATAATAAGTCTAATAAATACCTAACAAAGTGCTCAGTGTATGTATTTCTGTTGTGTGTGTGAATAATTATGAGATTTTAATCTCTAATACTAAAATAGCAATGCTGATAGCTATATGTTATAGTCCATGCCCCATACATGCCATTCATGCCATATATCAGCTCTTGTCCTTATGGGTGAGGTGAAAAATAAAGAATAATATGGATATTTAAATAGGGCAAATATGACATTTCCCTCGGCCTGGATTAACGTTCTTGAAGTAATCTTATCTCGAAATAAAAAAATAAAAAAATGAATAAAAAACAACAGCCAGTAGGCATATTAGCACAAGTAGATTTATTTTGGCCATTAATAGATAGTTTAATAGTTCAAACGGGAACAACCTGGGTTTGTCAATCAAGCCACAATGTGGCTTAAAGTACCACAATGCTTTAGAGCATGAAACATTTTTTCAAATTCAGTCAGAAAAGAAAAGTTGTGCTCCACAATAGTCAATGCATGTTACTGATACTATTATATGAAAATAATTAACTTCAGTGATCTTGAATACAATTACAGTAAGACACCATCTAACTAATGAAAATTACCCTTACAAGATAAGAGGAAAACCACTTTTAAAATAAATCTTTCATTTTGGGGGAAGCATGCTGTTAACCTGAGAGCTTAATAGCAGACTGTACTGTTGCCAAGCGGCGGTAAATCGGTTCCTGTGTTTCTCCTAAATATTGCACAATAATAGAACAACCAATTATCTGCCTGCTAATGTGTCTTAAGTGTAGCTTGTGCTAGGGAGGCAGCCAATTGATCTTTTTAGCTGGTTAATGGCAAATAATTATAGGTCCCAATTTGTACACTTTTAAGTATAGTATAAGTTTATTTCAAGTTTTCATGTAGTTTTAAGTACCAAAATCTCCATCCAGTTTTCCATGTCCATTCTCCAGCACCTCTCATGACCTTTACCTTTACAGACTGTTTTAGTGACTGTGCCTTTAAGGCTCATTGATATCAATGTACCTCTGTTCTGATTGGCTGGCTAGTTCCCACGAACTGAACGCCGTCTGTTCAGAGCACTGTCCCGGCAACAAGGTGGGCAAAACGAGCGCATCGTTATGATGTCACGACTTCACAGTCCAGATGGCTCGTTTAAATGAACATTTTCTTCATACGAATTGTGTGGATTTACTTGGTGGCTGTGCGTTTTGATACTTTAACATGGTTCTTACAGCACCTTCAACTCTTTTAGAATCCACAGAGCAAGGGGAATTACATTTTCCACAATATGGGACCTTTAACCCTTGTGTAGTCTTAACATTCTGTATACCCCCTTGTCCTAAGGGTCGAAAATGACCTGCCTTCACTAAACCCCTAAAATAAAGCAACTTAATTGAATTTTCTATTTTCTAAATCTATTTTGCATAGAGAAACAACCTGTCACTCATCACAAACTCATCAAATTTCAAGTTGAAAAAAGATAATTTAGGGGGTCTTCTCTGCTGTTTAACATAGTGGCGGGTCATTTTCGACCCTTAAGACAACACAAGGGTTTTTGCTTTGATTGATCAATACACTCCCAAATAGCACCTACAGTTTGTGGATTAAATGTATAACAAAAAAAGGCGTTGGGCCAACATGTTTAGCCAGAAAGTCAAAAGTCAATGCACATGACTGGGTTCCGTAGTTTTCCCTGTTTTTAAACAGCTGGTAGCTGGTTGACCAGTTAGACTAGTTTCATACTCAACATGGTTTGACCAGCTCAAGCTAGGTTTTGAAACAGCTGGTAGCTGGTGATTTCAAGCTGGTCATAGCTGGATTTTACACCATGGTCGGCTTCATGTTGTAAAAAGAACATATACATTTCTCAAATCTGATTTATAGCACAATGGAAAACGAATGAGAAGTTATGTACTGTATGTTAAGAAAAGATATCTGAACAAATAAGTCATGTCCCAGAGAACAAGAAGGGAGTGTGCCTGAGAACTTGTGTCAAAAACAGAACAGAGACTCTGACTCAACGTCTGTGGAGGGAATATGACGTTGTTGGCCATGTAGCAGTGTATTCTGATTGGACATGACCAATTTGTGTGTGAGCAATCAGCAGCAATAACACAGAAAGAAGATCTTTTGTTTATTTTTATTTATAAATATAAAAATGTGTCTCTGAGGTATAACTAGCTCACCAGGCTATCTACTGTTGTCCAGAAAGTGATGAAAAATGCTAATTTCAAGCCAACTGTACACAGTTTAGAAAAGTTTAGATGGTAGTTTCCTTTTTACTGAGGGGTATGAAACTCAAGTTCTGGAGGGCCGTAGAGTCTACTGGTTTTCGGTGTGTTTCAACACTCAAATATTAAGTCACTGACTGGCTAAAGAGCCCACACACCTGGCTATCAGGGCCTTATCTGGCTGCTGATTGAAAGGAAACTACAAATACCCACCATGCTGCCCTCCAGGACTGGATTTTGACAGCCTGGCTTCACAAGAAAAAAACAAGTTTATTTTCCTATTTGAAATTCCTGATACCGTCCAGTGATTCATAATCACAACTGTCAGCAATGTGGTTCGCAATTACTCTCCCCATATATTAGCACTTCTGTCCTCTTGACAGGATATTTCTGAAGGGTTGCAGTCAGCAGGGTATTCTCTGCCTCTTAGCAACGCCTTTGTCCAATCAGGGGCCTGCTGTCTTCAAGCTGCAATGTTTCAGCGACATTCCATTTGAATTCAGCTTTCTTTAATATTTCCTGCTCAAGAGATAGTGAAAGCATTTGCTGTCACTGACAAACCAGGTAAATGCTACCACATTTAAAAATACAGAAGGGGCAGTCAAAAGACTTCCTTGAAATTGTCTAAGACATATCCTCCTGGGTACTGCTGACATTTTCCGTCTAGATAGTGCGTGGCAGCGGAGTAGTGGATCCAAATATCCAATGTCAGTTTCCACTTAACCGGGCTCCAAGCTCCTTTCATTTAGTTTTTCTCTCCCATTTCATTAAATCTGACATCCAACGATCTAATCCACCCTCAAACGAGTCATTTTAATGATTCAACGTTTAAGGCACATTGTTCCACACTCGTTGCCTGTATACAGGTTTATATACTGAGTGCATAGCGGCTCTTTCACCTGATTACATATTTTCTCCCGGGGTCACCCCATGCCATTTCCTCCTTGATACCTTGGAATTATTATCAGCCACCCAGGAATACTAATTATAATTCTCCACTGCCCCAGTGTGCAGCCTGGCCCCACCAGCCCCCTGGGGTTCATTATTTGAATTAACCTTTTACTTCAGATTTAAAGCCCAGTCTCATTTGACCTTAGCCAAAGGCTGTTTCATACAAAAAGAAATATATTTATATATTTACACAAAAATGTTTAATTGTACCAGGGGCCACTTTCATTCAGTTTCGTAACCGGGAGCACTGCTTTGTAATCTTAAAACTGAACTCACATCAAATTAAACTTTTTTTACCGGAATGTGAAGGAAGCAAAGACATTTTTAAACATAAAAAATGCTAATATTAGTAATTAGGTTATCCAAACAAAAGAACCAACGCAATGACAAGGTACACTGTACCTTATTGCATTTAATTTAATAAAAACAGTTGTGAAGTACACTGCATTCGATAATAAAAGAAACTGAGGTGTAGCTTTCTGTGCACACTTTAATGTGGAAATATGAAGAACTCTCCAATACCAGCTGTTGAATTGTAGATGCCCAAGTTATCAATCGGCATTTTTTTGCTGCATCACTCCTGCCCTAACAGATAAAGAAAAACTGTAAAAAGGGTAAGATTACCCAATATTCTTTGCATTCTTTTCAAGGTTTATTCATAATGGCAAGTCTGTCTTTGATAATATGTGGACTCTCAAATATATATTTATTAATATATTCAGTATGAAACATTTGAAGGCTTGGCCTTTGACTTGCACAACACTAAGTGCTTGGCAACGCAGCTCAAAATGAGATGTGCCAGTTAATTAAACTCTCAGAATAAAGCATATAAACTATATACAGTATACTCATTGAGCACTTTATTTGGTATTTATTTATTTTAGGACTTATTTTTTTACTTATTGGTCTTCTGCTGCTGTAGCCTATCCACTTAGAGGTTTGATGTGTTGTGTGTTCAGAGATGCTTTTCAGCATACCACTGTTGTAATTCCTGGTAATTTGAGTTACTCTCACCTTCCTGTCAGCTTCAACCAGTCTGGCCCTTCTCCTTAGACCTCTCTCATTAAGAAGGCGTTTTTGACCACAGAACTGCTGCTTACTGGATGTTATTTGTTTTTTGCACCATTCTCTGCAAACTCTAGAGACTGTTGTGTGTAAAATCCCTGGAGATCAACAGTTTCTGAGATACTCAAACCACCCTGTCTGGCACCAACAATCAAGTCACTTAGATCACATTTCTTTGCAATTCTGACATTTGGTCTGAAAAACAGCTGTACCTCTTGACCCTGTCTGCTTGCTTTTATGCATTTAGTTATTAACAAGCAGGTGTCCAGGTCTACTTCATAAAGTGCTCACTGTGTGTACATATACAGTGGCTTCAGAAAGTATTCAGACACCTTCATCACAAACCTTCCAGGTCGCAGTCATGCACCTTAACCACCCCACACTCAGCTGCACAGGTACAGCAATAATGAATAGAAAACAAGATAAACAGATATTGAATAAGACCCACTCAGTTATATTGTGCCAACAAGTCAACGTGTTGTTTGGCAGGAGTATAGCATAATACGCTGTAGGTTGTATTCCCAGGAGGGGCTCTGGCATTGTACCCTGGAGGAAGGCACTTAACCTGAATTACTCACTAAAACTCAGCTGTACAAATAGGTGTAAAGAATGGAAGTTATGTGAGTGGCTCTGGTTAAAATAATCTACTTAATGTCTTCAACATTCAGACCTTTTAGTAAGATTTTATTATTTTATTTTATGGACAATGAAATGTCTCTTTCCACTTTTTCCTCCGCATATGCTGTAGTTATTCCTCATAGTTGAATTCAAACAGCAAATGATGCCATTAATATGTAACGAGATGTGCAAATTAACTCAAGTGTGTGCAGTGAGTGCTTTTTTTTAAAGGTTAAATATCCCTTTGTTGCCATTTTATTACTGTTCCATCAAACCAATGTATACTGTGCGTTCAAGTAAATACAATGCTGTCCTCCACACCTCAGTGAGTTTCCTCCATTTTAGAGATAGTATATATACTCCAGTGTGCAGAATGCTGGCCTACATTTTTATGCGAGAGCTGCAATGCTCACATCGTGACATAAGCAGGCAATACGCTATTCTTCATTATTCTAACCGCTGTTGGACGCAGAGCGTAACAGCTGCATTTCCAGATGTAAATCTCTGCTCAATTATGTGAACTCTTGACCCTTAAGCATTTTTTCATTCTTTTTTAGAATATAAGGTAAATCCCACGTCACTGTAAGGCATGCAGTCCTGACCTATTTTCTCTTTTTGAAAAATGCTGTTTATTGCTAATCATAATAATCGTAGCAATAAACAGCTTCATCACAAGTGCTGTCGCGACATTAAACCATACACACTAACCTGCTTCCGTTTTTAGCGTACAGCTATAATACAGACACGTATGTTTGTCAAAGTGTTTGTGAGGTACTTAAAATTCCATTCTTTTGAGCTTTTCATATCATCTGGGAACTTACAACTTGTGTTCCATACTGATCCAAGTAAAACAATTGCAATTTTGGTAGAAGTATGCATATCTGCAATTTTTCAGAGCTGTTTGTAAAATGATTTCCCATGAAACATGACGTTTGTTTTTGCATTATTATTGGATGACATAAATGGTAACACAGAGAGCTGACCACAGGAGGCAGAGTGGGGGAATTGGGCTCTGGGGGCAGGGTTAGGGACTTTTCAAAAAGCCTACCTCACTGCTCTTTGCCAACATTTTGTGGGAGTTTTATATACTATGGGGAGTGCTGATGCATGTGAGCCTTTAATATAATCATGTGTGCCTCATGTTGGGTCCCACTGTCCTATAGAAAGAGCGTGTGCATGACTGGCATGTACCAGCATATAGCAAGCTAAATCCCATGACCTTTATTGTTGGGGTTATTTCACTGCATTGGTCTGTGTGGCTCTCTCCCGTTGTGAGCTTGTTAAGGGGACATTGTTTGATGTGGATGAAATGATTGGAGCATCGCGGCATAAAGGGAGATGGAGGAGTGGAAAATTAGCACACTTCAAATGCAGCTCTAGAGTCCTACCAGGCTTGATTGGAACAGTGTAGGTCAGAATGGCAGCAGACGAGCCATTTCACGAGCCAACACTACTTACTCTTGCTGGCTAAAATCTCCAGTGTGTTGTATCGCCAATTTTTTTAAAAATACAGTATATAATCAGAAAATCAGTCTTGCACAACTGCCATAGGGTGTGGCAAAAAACAAAGAGTTTTGGTGAATAGCAAAATCTAGAAAATGTATTTTGTTTTTGTGGGTAGAATAATGTGCAGTAGCTACAGGATCTAGCTATCTAGCTGTCCAGGAAAATAGACATAGAGATCAGTGGCATATCATTTGCAAAATTAATTTAACTATGAGACACAACATATGAGAAACTCCCATACATTGATTGCATGCATTTTATAACTCACTGCCCCCACATAAATAAACATTATGAATGTTTTGCCCGATTACTTGCGTTTCATTTGATTGTGCTGCAGATATTGGCACAGATTCCATCTGACAACCTATGGACTTGGACTATGGCAGCTTCCATTATGGTTACACTTTCTCATCAGTGTTAATTTGTGAAAATTGAGTATGAATTAGCATTCTATTTGCACCATATGTACATAAATTAACATGCATTACAAAGTTGGTTCAGATGGTGACATTGGCTCAGGAGGTAAGAGCAGTTGTCTGGCAATAGCAAGACATCTAACCCATGATTACTCCTGACAAGCTGATTGGTGCCTTGCATGGCAGCCAATCGCACATCTGTGTGAATGGGTGAATGGGAAGCATCAATTTTACTGCACTTTGGATAAAATCGCCATATAAATGCAGACCAAGAATGTAGCTGCTCTGGATAATCTTGGAAAATGTGTTATTTAGGAGAGTGCTTTTGAACCCCTCTCATAAGCACAGAATAAATTTATGCCAGTTTGAAAGAGCGTTACAGCAATGTTTGCATTTGGTGCAACAGGTAGTAGGGGCGACATGGCTCAGGCAGTAAGAGCAGTCGTCTGGTAGTCGGAGGGTTGCCGGTTTGATCCCCTGCCCGGGCTGTGTCGAAGTGTCCCTGAGCAAGACACCTAACCCCTAAATGCTCCTGACGAGCTGGTCAGGGCCTTGCATGGCAGCCAATCGCTGTCAGTGTGTGAGTGTGGGTATGAATGGGTGAATGGGGAAGCATCAATTGTACAGTGCTTTGGATAAAGGCGCTATATAAATGCCTGCCATTTACCATTTACAGGTGAGATCCATTTTAAACTGGCCTGAAATGTTGTGCAAATTTGCATGCTGTATTTTTAGCAGACACATCTACCTGTACATTTATCACACATCTACCTGCACGTCTACCACACATTTATCTGTACATCTATCACACATATATCCGTACATATCACCCATCTACGTGTACATCTATCACACATCTGCCTGTACATCTATTGCACATCTACCTGCACGTCTATCACACATTTATCTGTACATCTATCACACATCTATCTGTACATATATCACCTATCTATGTGTACATCCGTCACATATCTCCCTGTATGTCTATCACACATCTACCTGCACATTTATCAAACACCTACCTCTATATCTATCACACATCTACCTGCACATTTATCAAACACCTACCTCTATGTCTATCACACATCTACCTGCACATTTATCAAACACCTACCTCTATGTCTATCACACATCTACCTGCACATTTATCAAACACCTACCTCTATGTCTATCACACATCTACCTGGCCTGCAGTGTGATGGGAACAGACACTAGGAGTCGGAAGGTCGGGGAGGGAGGGGTGAGGCACACATATTTTTGGATGTGCGCGTTAAGGCTCCAGATGACAGATGCGCCAGTTCAGTCTCGAGGTGCATCTTCATTCTTTAAATAAGGCTGGAGAGGAAGGCTGGAGGCAGCGCGGCATGAACTCAACGTAACATGGGGCATGTCCCGAAGCATCTCGCGTCTACTACGCTGAAACAGCCTGCCAGGCGTCCTGACATCCTGCCAGCCGGCGGCTTGCCTCTGGGCCTGACACAGACAGACCACAGCTCTGCCTGGGGGAGGTTCACAGCACAATGGGAAAAAGTGTTAATGTATGAAAAGTAAATAAAATACCCAGACAATTACAGTTATGGTTAATACATTTTTAAAAAAGCCTTTAATGGTTTTATCACTGTCTTATGTAGGCCTAATAAAAAAGGTTCGAAGTTAAGTTGATATATACTAAGTGGACCTAATATAAGGTAATTTAATCTACAGTATAAAAAGCCAAATTTCTCATATTAATAGATAGTATTTTTTATGTTCATTGATGTATCTTGGTCCTGTAATTATCTTGTTTTTGAAAAACCTACCAGAAATCTGAGGTGCAATGTAGTTGCACAATGTATCACTGGGCACCAGACATCAACATCAACAATTAAACAGTATGAATAAAATACTATTACACATACCACCCGACATGTTCTTATTTTTGTACGTGCATTTAATTGCATACATTTTTTTGAATGTTTGTATGGACCCAGAACATCAATGTGCAACCATGCAGAAATGCAGAACACTATATACGTACGGTCTGTTAGCTGGAAATGCAGGACACTATATACGTACGGTCTGTTAGCTGGAAATGCAGGACACTATATACGTACGGTCTGTTAGCTGGAAATGCAGGACACTATATACGTACGGTCTGTTAGCTGGAAATGCAGGACACTATATACGTACGGTCTGTTAGCTGGAAATGCAGGACACTATATACGTACGGTCTGTTAGCTGGAAATGCAGGACACTATATATGTACGGTCTGTTAGCTGGAAATGCAGGACACTATATACGTACGGTCTGTTAGCTGGAAATGCAGGACACTATATACGTACGGTCTGTTAGCTGGAAATGCAGGACACTATATACGTACGGTCTGTTAGCTGGAAATGCAGGACACTATATACGTACGGTCTGTTAGCTGGAAATGCAGGACACTATATATGTACGGTCTGTTAGCTGGAAATGCAGGACACTATATACGTACGGTCTGTTAGCTGGAAATGCAGGACACTATATACGTATAGTCTGTTAGCTGGAAATGCAGGACACTATATATGTACGGTCTGTTAGCTGGAAATGCAGGACACTATATACGTACCGTCTCTTAGCTGGAAATGCAGGACACTATATACGTATAGTCTGTTAGCTGGAAATGTAGGACACTATATACGTATGGTCTGTTAGCTGGAAATGTAGGACACTATATACGTATGGTCTGTTAGCTGGAAATGCAGGACACTATATACGTACGGTCTTTTAGCTGGAAATGCAGGACACTATATATGTACGGTCTGTTAGCTGGAAATGCAGGACACTATATACGTACCGTCTCTTAGCTGGAAATGCAGGACACTATATACGTATAGTCTGTTAGCTGGAAATGTAGGACACTATATACGTATGGTCTGTTAGCTGGAAATGTAGGACACTATATACGTATGGTCTGTTAGCTGGAAATGCAGGACACTACATATGTATAGTCTGTAAACTGGCTCATCCGTCTATGGGGATATATATTAGCACGCCTTTTTTTACATGCTTACATTAGTACCATACAGTTAGTATGAAACATGTTATTTTGGCTGAATTATTGTATGTGCAAAAATGTAAAATCATTTTGTTTCATAATAATGACTACAACAAAATAAATGTTAATTGCTGCAGCAGACAGATTAAGGCTGGAAAGACCAATTAAGAGATTTCATAATGGGGCATTGAAGAATTTCGGATAACATATTAAGGAATAAGGATGACTGAGAAGACAATAAAGAAACATGAAATAGCCCAAGGTTGAGCCATTATTCTGTGCCATATACTGTAGTTATAGCCAAATTCATGAAGTCAGAAATTGGTCATTGTATTTACTCTTTAGGGAAACCTGAGAAATGTGTAAGTCTCATCCAAAACCTGAAGCTTTGTGATAACGGGCACATGACAGCATTATTGGATCTAAGACTGGACATCACATAATCACACATACCATTGTAGCAGTCACCCTTTCTCTGGTGCTGGCTAGTAGTTCCTTTATTTAGTTATTTTAGTATTTAGCTTATTTCGGGATTTTGCTTATTTAGGGCGGCCCGTAGCTTAGTGGTTAAGGTAAATGACTGGGACAGGCAAGGTTGGTGGTTTGAATCCCAGTGTAGCCACAATAAGATTTGCACAGCCATTGGGCCATTGGGCCATTGAGCAAGGCCCTTAACCCTGCGTTGCTCCAGGGGAGGATTGTCTCCTGCTTAGTCTAATCAACTGTACATCGCTCTGGATAAGAGCGTCTGCCAAATGCCAATAATGTAATGTAATTAAATTTTGTTGCCGAATTCGGTCTGCAGCAGAGCAAGCTTCCACTGGGTGATTTGACTAACCTGCAGCTCAGGGTGTGGGAGCTGGCTCTTAATTGGTCATCGAGAGCAGCCTGGTGCATTCCACTCTTGGCCAATCAGGGTGTGACGACACTGTTTCCTTTGGGCTTAAGAGAGGCATTAACCGGCACACCTGGTTGATTCTCTGATCCTACCTTCTCACAGTTAGACCTCATGGCAGAAAAACCATAAGAGCTGGATATACATTTTTTTACATTTACATTTTAGTCATTTGGCAGACGCTTTTAATCCAAAGCGACTTACAAGTGCATAGGTTCTACCATAAGTCAGAGCATCACATCCAGAAACTAGCAAAATACACAGGAAATGCTGTTCTAAACATAGTTGTCATCAGAAGTGCATTTTTTTTTTTTTTTGCGGGGGGGGGGTTAGACAAGGATAGGGATATCAGAAAGGAGGGGCAGGGGAAATCAGGAGGGAGGACTAAGGTAGAGTTTGAAAAGGTTGGTTTTGAGTCTGCGTCGAAATAGGGGGAGGGATTCTGCTGTTCTGACAGTGGTAGGCAAGTCATTCCACCACTGAGGAACCAGAACGGAAAACAGGCGTGAACGTGCAGCTCGACCGCCAGGTGCACGTAGAGAGGGAACCGTAAGGCGACCAGAGCTGGCAGACCGGAGTGGTCTAGCTGGGGAGTAGGGAGTGATCAGGGATTGTATGTAAGGTGGGGCAGTCCCCTTAGCAGCCTGAAATGCCAACACTAGGGCCTTGAAACGGATGCGTGCGGCAATGGGAAGCCAGTGGAGGCCAATGAGAAGCGGGGTGACATGAGCCGACCTGGGCTGACTGGTGATCAGGCGGGCTGCAGCATTCTGGACCAGCTGGAGGGGCTTGATGGCACACGCTGGGAGACCGGCTAGGAGGGAGTTGCAGTAATCCAGGCGGGAAATGACGAGCGCCTGGACTAGGAGCTGGGTGGCTTTCTCAGTCAGGAGATGATGGATACGGCGTATATTATACAGAAAGAACCTGCAGGTTCTGGCAGTGGAGGATACTTGTGGAGCCAGGGTGAGGCAGTTATCAAGAGTCACCCCAAGATTCTTTGCCGTACGGGAGGAGGAAACTACAAAGTCCTCAACAGTCAATGAGAGGTCGATTGACGGAGAGGACTTAGCAGGGATGTAGAGAAGCTCAGTTTTGGCAAGGTTGAGCTTCAGGTGATGGGAATATGGCAGAGATATCAGCCAAGCAGGCAGAGATCCGTGTGGTGATTTGGGTGTCGGGGGGGAAGGAAATGAAGAGTTGGGTGTCATCAGCGTAGGAATGATAAGAAAAGCCGTGGGAAGAGAACAGAACCAAGAGACATGGTGTATAGCGAGAAGAGGAGAGGCCCAAGAACCGAGCCCTGCGGGACTCCAGTTCGTAGGGGTTGAGGGTCAGAGACTGCGCCCCTCCAAGTCACCTGGTAGGAGCGACCAGAGAGGTATGAGGAAAACCAAGCGAGTGCAGAACCTGTGACACCCATCCCAGACAGCGATGAGAGCAGAATCTCATGGTTGACTGTATCGAAGGCGGCTGACAGGTCGAGGAATATGAGGACAGAGGAGAGGGATTTTGCTTTAGCAGAGTGGAGTGCCTCAGTGACTGCGAGCAGGGCGGTTTCAGTGGAGTGGCCACTCTTGAAGCCAGACTGGTTGGGGTCATGGAGATTGTTCTGGAGAAGATAAGTGGACAGTTGGGAGCAGACCGCCCGTTCCAGAGTTTTAGCGAGAAAGGGAAGAAGAGAGACAGGCCGGTAGTTGTTCAGGGCAGAGGGGTCAAGAGTAGGTTTTTTGAGGAGGGGAGTGACTCTGGCCCTCTTCAGGGAAGAGGGCATGGTGCCGGAAGAGAGGGAGGTGTTGATTAGAGAGTAGAGAAAAGGGAGAATGTCATCAGATAAAGATTGTAGGAGGGGAGAGGGGATGGGGTCAAGAGGACAGGTGGTTGGGCGGTGGGAAGTAAGGAGTTTCAGTGTGTCGGCGTCAGAGAGGGGAGAAAAGGAGGTTAGGGAGTTGGGGAGGGTAGGAGGGTCAGCAGGGGTGGAGGGTTGGGAGAAGGAATAGCGAATAGCATCGACCTTCTTTTCAAAGAAGGAGACAAAGTCATCAGGTGTGAGTGATGAGGGGGGTGGGGGGGGAGGGGGAGCCAGAAGAGAGGAGAAAGTTGAAAATAGTTTGCGGGGATTAGAGGCGGCAGCGTTAATTTTCGAGTGAAAGAAGGAAGATTTAGCTAGAGAGACAGAGGAATGGAAAGATGATAAGAGGGCATGGAAGGAAGCCATATCACTGGGGAGACAGGACCTTTTCCATTTTCTCTCCGCCGCCCGCAGTTCGGTTCGGACAGCTCGTAGAGCATCAGAAAGCCAAGGACTGGGGGGGGAGGCCCGAGCTAGTTTGGTGGTGAGGGGACACAGAGAATCAAAGGAACATGAGAGGGAGGACATGAGAGTTGTAGCCGCATCATCGGGAGACAGTCGAGAGAAAGACTCCGCAGATGGTAGGGAGGAGAGGATTGTAGATGAGAGGGAGGAGGAAGACAGGTGGCGTAGGTTCCGTCGACAGGTGACAGTGGATGGTGGGAAAGATAGATGGGTGTTAGAGGAGAGTGGAAGAGAGAAAGAGATGAAGGAGTGGTCAGATATATGGAGTGGTGTTACAGAGAGGTTGGTTGTTGTGCAGCTCCTTGTGAAGATGAGGTCAAGAAGGTTGCCTGCTTTGTGGGTGGGAGGGGAAAGAGTGAGGGTAAGGTCAAAAGAAGAGAGGAGGGAGAGAAAGGTAGACTGGGTGGACTCTGAGTTGAGGTTGAAGTCACCCAGGAGGATCAGGGGGGTGTCATTGACAAGTGAGGAGCTGAGGAGGATGTCCATCTCATCGAAAAAGTTCCCCAGAGGACCCGGGGGGCGATAAACAACAATAACAAACAGTTTGCACGGCAGAGTAACAGAAACCGCATGAAATTCAAAAGAGGAGAAGGAGAGGGATGAGGAGATTAGGAGACCTGTGCCACCTCCTCTGCCAGAGGATCTGGGTGTGTGGGAAAAAGAGAAGGCAGAGGAAAGGGCAGCCGGGGTGGCTGTGTTCTCTGGTGAGAGCCACGTTTCAGTTAAAGCAAGAAAGTCAAGGTTGAGGTGGGAGGCATAGGCAGATATGAAGTCTGCTTTCTGGACGGCGGACTGGCAGTTCCAGAGGCCACCAGCCACACAGAGATCAATACCAGGGGATCTGGGAGGAAAGATGAGGTTAGAGATATTCTGCCCATGTTGGCGGGAGGCGAACCTCCTACCTGACTGGGACCTGGGGAGAAGAGAGAGGACAGGGATGGGAAGGAAACACATGGAGGGAACTAGGGAGGACAAGAGGAATACTACACAGTGGAATGAGGGCAGGCAGCAAAAACAAAATCAAACATCAGGCTCTCGGACAGCCTGGATGGACACCCGTAGATAGACACCCTCGACTTTGTACACCTGCGACTTCGTACACCGAGGCAAGTAGCCGAGGCTGCCGCACACAGCTGCCGCTGGTGCGCTACACAACTGCTTAAATAACACTGACGCTGAATACAGAAAATGCAACCAACCCACTGCAGAACAATAATGCACACTGAAGTGAGTTCAGGTGTGCCAGTAATAATAGCCTGAGCAGGGTGCAAAGTATTGGCTCCTCCTACAACAAAAGCTGTGGCCTGCCAGCCAGTAAAACAATAGCCTAGCTTAATAGCCTAGCTTACCTGAGAGAAACAAACACCTAACCCAGTTTCACTGAATCTAAATAAACACCACTTGTAATAGCTAACAAACAAACAAGTACACAACAGAACACTATAATGACAACTAAACTGAATTTAGAATCAGCAAGCAAACAAATAATACTTAACTAATCCAGGAGAAAATGCAACCAACCCACTGCAGAACAATAATGCACACTGATATACTGATCCTTTCGAGCCTCTCTGGAGAATTCAATAGTTGCTGTCCAATTTGAGGCATATTTTGCGTCAGTATTTTGCCTGTGTCAGGGCTTCAGGGCCAATCATTGCAAAACCTCTTGGCTAGCCATAATGATGGCCTTGCCCTGCAGGTTTTAGTTGTTGAATTCATGTAGTATTTAATTACCAGAAACCTGAATATTTCAGTTTCCTTTATTATTGACGAGGTATTTGTTCATTTTGCTGAAGAGGCAATTGTTTGTTATTAGTGAAGAGGCATTTGTTAATCATACTTCCTACCTTCTTGCTTCCCTGTATTTTATGTGGTTGGGAACTGGGAGTTTCATTCTCACGACTGTGATGGTATACAAGGTTACTCGCTGGGATTCAGTTTCAACAATCAACCTTTAACCTGGATAAAAATCCAGAATTATTGTTCAGAAACAGTTTGGCAAGTTAATAAATGAATGAAACTTCTCAAACCAAGCTTATGAGTGATGTGTAACTCTTGCATTCAGTTATATAAATAAGGAAAAATGTCAATTGAATACTGGCCATTGCTTTCGCAGTCACTTAAAATTTTTTAAATGTCCAATATCATGCCACATTCAAAAAAACGAAGGCTTTGAATGAATCATATTTAGTTTAAAAATGTTGTCCAAGCAGACTCGGCTCACGTCTTTCCTAAACCGCATGTCAGCACATGAGGATGGTTTGATGAAGCCATTCGGCATGGCAAATATTAACATGCAGCTGTCATATCGACTCACGACACTGTCCTGAAAAGCAGCCGTCTCTTCTTGACACTGATAACAGGGATTAGACGTGCATGGCTTGCGTCACTGCAGGCAACTATAAGCCTGTAATGAGATCATTTAAAGGTCTCCAGCATTAGCTGGAAAAAAGTGCATGGGTCATTACTTTATAATAATGGGAAAGGGTCATATACTATGATTACACTACAACCGATGTTAAACACACAGACCATATTCCTATAAAGATCACGAGTAAACACCAAATTGGAACAGTATTGCAGAATGCCACGTGGAAAAAGTCTTAAGTCTAAACATGTATGGTACGTGGGTAGGTATGCCCACAATGCATTTCCCAATGGGACAGTCGAGTTGCAATAGTGCATATTTGAACTGCTTGTAAAACTCCTTTTGACATAGGCCACTTTATCACCAGTCTTTTTTTTTTTCAACTCCAGCATGGCCTCAGCTAATTTTCAACAGACAGTACATCTCTCCCTCCTCCTGTGGCATGTCTTCTGTGGCTTGGCTTCTAAACCCCCCCCCCAAAAAACAAAAAAAAACAAAAAAAAACAACCTGTAAACATTCCAATTTCAACTTCCCAGGTGATTTAAAATGTGAAAGATGTTCCCTCAGACCATTTGATGCGATTTATTTACATATATGAAAGAAAATGTTCCTAAAATTTCTAATAAACTGGAATGCCTGCATTTAACACACACAATCCTACGTTCACATTTCGAATGAAATCTATTTATTTCAGCTGGAAACATACATTAAAAGGGCATTTTTCCCAAAAATGAAATTAATTAATGCTTCCATTTCCACCTGGAGTTACCTATCCATACAGAGAGTTTCTCTGAAATATGATGAATTTTCATACATATTACTTTTTTAGAAGACGTTCAACATGATATAATGGATCTCTATGGACCTTTTATTCTGGTAATGAATTTGCCAAAAATGAACTAGAACTAGTTCTTCTATTGCCCAGACTCAACTGTGTCCTCACAAGCAGAAGGTGATCCCCCAGAGCACAGCAGTATTGTGTGACTTGTATGTGTAGCGTGTCAATTTTACTTCCAAAAAGGCTGCATATCCACATATCCCACAGTACTCAGAATACATTAGCTTTTTAATTGGAAGTGATTTTCTATGAACCAAAGGTGCTACCTGATTTAACCTATTATGTTTGGGGTCCGTTTGACCCCATTCAGTGTTTTGCATCTCTTAAAAACAAGTTTACCTTCTTTTTTCCATCCTGATACTGTATGATTTTTTACATTTTATATTTTGGTGGGATTAAATAGTAAACATGCAATAAATAAAGTCCTGTACCAACTTTGCATGTTTTGTATGGGCTTATTTTGATCCTCTGTAACTGTATAAAATGTCAGAAAATATTCTACCATTTCAATTTTTATCTCAGATTTCTTTGTGGATGATTCTGGTGGCACCTTCACTTCCTGTACCTCAGGCTCAGAACCTCAGAACATAAAGGTGGTCATAAACATAAACATAAACATAATACGAGGGCTAAGATCCCACAGTACTCACAGAACATCCTCTTCAGCCTTGCTTCCATGAATACACAAAGTCTATGATACATTGAGCTGGAACTTAATGGAGAAATGGGGTCTCGTTTCGAAAAAGCACAGCCTGGGTGTCGTATTTTGACCGTTTTCATGTCCTGGTTCTCCTGGGTATGGCTGAAATGTAAAAAAATCACATTTCTTTTCTCAAGACATATATTTTATTTAAACTAAATAAACATAAGAAACTAAACTAGAACGAAATAGACATTAACATATAATGCTTGACAAAGTTATCTCTGTTCACCCACGCCTCGACATTTTTATCAGCAATGCATTTGTCTTTTTTTTTTCAATAAATGATTGGGAATTAATTATGAATATGTCCTGGCATCAGACATTTATGTACATATTGTTTATCTTGCTATGCACATGGATATCGGCAACTCTGCTAATGATATACCCTTAAGGATATTGTGCAGAAATGTATCTAATTATGTTCAGTGAAATGGATTTTTTAAAAATATATGTACGTTTTTTTTTTAACTCACATTACTGACACAATAGTGTGATGGGAATTATACACAACGCAAATGGGCGGAGCTCTTACTGCTAACGGCAGGAAGATGAGCTGGAGTAAAATGATAAATTCTCAGTTCATGATTCTTGTCAGTAATGGGGGAGAGTGCTCACACTTTGCTCATTAATAAATGGTAACCGAATAAATTGGTTTGATTAGCGCTGAGATAATGAGCCAATTTATTCTCTCCAAATAAAGGGCAATTTATTTGGAAAATGCAACACAAAGGGTAAACAGAACTGGATAATAGGGCAGTAACCTGAAAGAAACCAGAAGGAAATTGCAGAAATGCTGGACATGGGGGATTTATTGTCTGGTAAATTAAGGTGATAAAGGGCACTGCTTAGTGGGAAATGGCTTGACCCTAAAGTTGATCAGTTAAAGTAATCATAACTCCACTTCCTTTGGGGAAAGTAGAGAGAGCAATGATGAGCAATATGTGTCACTGATGCAACTAGTACCGAAGTGACACTGGTCTCCCGGGAAACCATGACATCTGCTAAGACAGCCCAACACAACGAAGGCAGAATCTCTCAATTCTTTTCACTTTACAGCAAGAAGCAGTATCCACGTCTTCAGTGGAGAAAAGGGCTGAACCGAATGGCAGTTGAAATAAATAAGTTCATCCCTGTGGCATATATCGTTGCCAAGCATCTCTCTCTCCCCCTTCCAGTATAAACTCACTGAACTTTATTAGGAACATTTTTACTTTATTACACCTACTTATTCATGTGATTCTCTAATCAGCCAATTGTGTGGCAGCAGTGCAATGCGTACAATCATGTATATACAGGTCAGGAGCTTCAGTTAATGTTCACATCAACCATCAGAATGGGGAAAAAATATGACCTCAATGATTTCAACCATGGAATGATTGTTGGTGGCAGACAGGGTGGTTTGAGTATCTCAGAAATGGGATTTTCACACACACTAGTCTCTAGAGTTTGCTAAATCCAGTGAGCAGCAGTTCTGCAGACAGAAACGCCTTGTTAATGAGAGATGTCAGAGGAGAATAACCAGACTGGTCACATTACAACAGTGGTATGCAGAAGAGCATATCTGAACACACAATGGATCATAACTCTTCTACAGCAGTAGAAGTCTAAAAAATAACTGAGTATATCACTGAGTGTATATTAAGATCTTAGTACAATAGCCTTCCCTTAAAAAAAAGATTGTTAATTTATTAAAATTCCACAGAGGGTATGCAATGAATGGGAAAATACAATTCAGAGCCAAAAAAACTACATTTGGTCAAGTTAAATGAGCACTGCTGGTGTCTGCCCATAGCAGATTTATTCTTTAAATTTAAAGGTACAATAGGTAAGATTTTTGTGTTAAAACATTGTTACAAGACCATTGTAAATCCCTTCCTATCATTGAAAAAGGCTCACTGACTCTGCCTGTGTTTATAGTCCTTAAATTCGATTTTCAATATGCAGTTGACGGGCCGGCACTCCATGCCAAAACATTGGATAGCTATACAATAGTTCAAGTTCATTGGTTGAAAATTGGTTCTAATTGCAACAGCCAATGGCGTTTCAATGTCCGCGTGTTTCTCAGAGAAGGGAGAAGGATAAACAGTGTTGTGGTTTGAGGGTGTTTGCTGCTGCAATTCCTCTCTTGACTGTTAGAAATCTGAAATGTACCTTTTAAAGGTGTCTCTCATTATGTACCCCTGCCAGCTGGGCTGCCATAGAAGATTCACCCGCTCAGTGGCACGCAAGTCACTTTTGGTAGGACATCAAAAATAAGGATCTAAACAGTTTATGAGTTAGTAATTTCAGAAGTAGGTTGAGCGTCAACAGTTCTCCCACATGCAAAAACAACCAGGCTGAAAAAAACACATTCAATGCAGTCCTGATAGACACACACTCTCCATACTTCATCCTCTTTGTCACTTTTCAATTTTCTATTTAAATCAGCTAATGATGTGAGAGAGTCACTGACATGAATGGAATCATCAGTCACATCAGCTTTTCGGAAATGGCGGTCCTTTCATCGACTGAGAACGAAGAACCCCTCACATCCTGCGCGTCTCGAATGCATCTTTGGAGTGCAGCGGGGAAGTAACAATAATGGAATTGTATCTGACATCGTGCTTGAAACCTCAGCCTCGTCTGAGAATAATTGCAGACTTCACATCGCTATATTAAGTGCAGCATTTTCCTTAATGACTCTGAGCAAAATGCCAAGCGGTTTAATGGATAGCGCACGCACCTTTGTCTTAATGGCTTTTCGGTAAGCTTTTAAAGAGGGTGGGTGCCTCGTTTCATAATTGCTTGTGGTGATCCGGTCTTCTTGGGGGACAGGTGATAAAGTTCATATGTCATGTACTTACACTCAGTGAGCACTTTATTAGGTATTCATTTGACTTATGTTTTAGACATATTAAAGAGATTGGGTGGTGTACAGCACGTTGTCATTTGTTGCAACCTAGGTGCGATTTGCAAGCAAGTCTTTGGCCTCAACCTAAATCCATCGAGTTCTGTATAAAAACACAAATACAGGGTAATTTACTCCATGTCAAGAGCACCCCACATACCTTTTCCCTTGCAGGCATTTGCCACTCAATCCAAAACAGGATAAGTCAAATGGTGTTTTTCTAAACAACAATTTGCCACAGTTAGCACCCACTGCCTTTAATGGCCAACCTAGCTGAATCACACCACATACACCAGTGGTCCCACACCCAAGTCACACTGATTACAGAGACAGTTCAGATGACCTTATTTAAAGCTAGGCTAAAAACGTATCTCTTTAGTCTGTCCTATAGTTGAGGGGTAGGAGTGGGTGGCTGGCATAAGCTATAGAGTCTCTGGTGGACTTGGCGGTCAGTGCTGTCAGTGGATCATTGTTGGTAATGCTAAAGCCTTCCCTCATGGATGTGTTCGCCATTGCCTCTGTTTCCCTTAGCTACGCTGCCATAGCTTTATTCTGCCGGGGTTCTCCTTATCGCACGCAGGTACCTCTCCCTCCTGCTGTGATTGACCAATTATATCTGGACCCCCTAACAATGTTGCTTTCCTCTTCTCCCCGCTCTGGGCACCTGCCCGGAGCGCTAGCCCAACTTTCCTGAGCACCCCCTCCTGGCCTGGAGCTCCAGCCCAAGACCAGCAGCACAACTCCCTCCTGCCACTGCTGATTCAGCTGTAGCACCAAGCCTGTCCCCTTGCCTGACAGTGCCACCCATTGGTGCTCCTGCCATCTGTGCTTCAAGTTATTGGACATTTATGTACTTTTATTTAATCTGGTTTTCTGTTTAAAACCATTGTTTCCTCAAACCAGTGTCAACCAGCGGCAGATGGGTTCCCCTACTGAGTCAGGTTCTGCTCAAGGTTTCTTCCTGTTTCCAGGGAGTTTTTCCTTATCACTCTTGGGGCCCGGTTTCTAATTCTGTAAAGCTGCTTTGCGACAAAGGCCCTTTGTAAAAAGCGCTATACAAATAAAATTGAATTGAATTGAATTGAATGACTGACTTCTGTTCAAAGAGCTAAACAATATTGTTTGAACAATGATCTTTGAAATACAGTAGTTCTTATACAGTATGTTAATTTTACACATATACATAAATATAACAGAAGGCTGAGTGATAACATCATGGGTAAACTGTATCAATTAGTAAAATAGTAAAATAAGTAAAATAAAAATTATACTGTTTGGCCACATCATAGTCCTGTAGGATATAACAATATCATTTTAAGTTGTTGCTTCATGTAATATGTCTGCTCAAGTGGACTACTACTGCCACTAGCTGCCTGACCAGGAACCACTTGTGTGTACATCCCTGCCACAAGTTCTCCATCAGACACGTCTGTGTGGTCATGGTAACATGCTACTTGTCAGCGTTCAAACCTGAAGCTGTGGACAGACCAATGTGCCTCGCATGTCACCTTTGACGTGTCAGAGTGAAATACATGCATACTGATTGAAAAGGTTCGCTTATTTATTTATTTATTTATTTATTTATTTATTAACCTGTATTTATACAGGGTAAGTTGACTGAGCATGTGTGCTCTTTTGCAGCAACGCCCTGTTAATGCCCCCCCAAGTAGCCTAACCTGCATGTCTTTAGACTGTGGGAGGAAACCGGAGTACCCGTAGGAAACCCACACAGACACGGGGAGAACATGCAAACTCCACACAGACACGGGGAGAACATGCAAACTCCACACAGACACGGGGAGAACATACAAACTCCACACAGACATGGGGAGAACATACAAACCCCACACAAAAAGGCCCTGGCTGGGATTTGAACCCAGGAGCTTCTTGCTGTGTGGCAACAGTGCTTTTTATTTTGTGAGAAAACATATTGTGATGTTGTCCTTTTGCATTATATTGCGTCCATATGCATTATATGTAATCTACCCGGAAGTCATGTGTGAACAGAATTTTTCCATATAGGAAACCTATATGTGGACAGAGAAAACCACTACATAACCTGGAAAATTGACCCCTACAATATTGTAGGTTCAATGTGTAAAAGGGGCTTTAGATGCCTGGAATTGTGCCTCAGGCATCCTCATGTCCATGAATTGGCCGGCTGATGCAGTAAAGCTATGTCTGTGTTTAGCCACGTAGCCCATCTGTAAGCAGGACACAACCTCAAAGTTGTCAGGATTCATTCATCCCAATCTGTACTCATTGGTCCTCTCTGCTGTAATAATACAGTACCACGGCAGTCTTTGTTGTCACTACTTTCCTCTTGTGGAAGAGTTTTTTAGGATTATGATGCACCAGTTTGCCACATTATAGACCTTACGGGGCTGGGAGAATTGGGATATTCAATTTGAGTGTTTTCTCTCTCTCTTGTCATTTCAGTTCTCTCTTAGTCCCAGTTAATGTAAACCTCCTTGTTGATTGCACGTCCGATTTAAGATTCTGGGAGAGTGTATTGAACAAATTTGGGTCTTCCACTTCTGCATAGAAACTGCAGTGACACGCCACAGTTTCTGCATAAGACTTCCTGTGACATTTTCAGTGCTCCTCCGTAAAGTTTCATATCACCTGAAGAGAATTTTATGATGTAACTTGCGGTGCTCTACCATGACTGGAGACACTACAGGATAACTCTCAGAAAGGGTTCTGAAGAACTTTCCACACATTTCATTTCAAAATTCACTACAAGTTGCTTGCTTGTGTGAGAATTTCTTTTTTTAAAGTGAAAAACTAAAATGGGTAGCAGACCGGTACTGTGGGAAAGCACCAGTCTGCCTAGTCTTTCTGGGTCCAAATTCATGCTGGTTTAGGTTCCACTGAAGCAAATATCTGGATCATAGTATTAGTCTTAATATCCCATCAGTGACTGAAAAAATTGTACATTTTTTTACAGAGGTGAACCCCACAGTCTACTGGACACGGCTAATGTGTGAGAATGTCACATACCAAGGTAAATCAGCCTGTAGCCTAGTTGCTAATGTATATGTCTGGGACCCAGAAGGTAGGCACAATAACATCCATGCAGCTGTTGGGCCCTTGAGCATGGCCCTTAACTCCACATTGCTCCAGGGGGGTTGTCCCCTGCTTATCAACTTATAAGTGTCAGTTATATAACAGCAATGCAATGAAAGTAGTCTGTACTGAGATGGAAACTGAAAATTTGTGCATCTCTGAACACACAGCACGTTGAAGCTTGAAGTGGATGGACTACAGCAGCAAAAGACCAATAAGTCCAAAAAATAGGTCTAACATACTGAATAAAGTGGTAACTGAGTCTATATATAAATGAGATCCTTTTTCGCATCCTGACCACCCAGTTCCCCAAATTAAAATACATCTTTTAAGGAACAAAATATACGTCTACCAGCCGTTTTCATTTCACCATTTAGGATACGGAAATGAAACTTAAGCTGCAAATATAAGAATACCTGAAGTTTGTGCTACATGTGTATTTAGACCTGTATATGCATTACATATTGCCAGAATTAAACGATAAGCCCCATCCTTGCCCAGGTGCTATACAGCACATCTACTGAAACATTAAAATAAAATAAAGAGGGGATCGCAAACATAATGTTCTGAACTGAAAATTCTAATGCCAATGTAATAGCTCTAGGACACTGACTTCGAATTTTGAAATGACAAAATGTTATTAATGCGTTTTACAAGGCTGGGCACAACTCTGCTAAGTTAAGAGTTAAGTAACTCAATGGGAAGTCAATGGGACACACCATCAGTGAGACTGTGACCACACTCCAAGTGCAATGCAAAAAAAGTCCTTTCTCTTCAATAGAAATTAAGCCCTGAATTCAAATAATAATAATAATAATAATAATAATAATAATAATAATAATAATAATAATTGTATATCTAAATATCTCTAAACGTCACCTTAAGTCTGATATCTAATATGCATCTCTATGGTTTCATAATTACACTGAACATTTTAATGAGTGGATAGCAATGGCATTGACATTTTTCATGATTGTTCCGTTGCAATCAATGAAACGATGGTTCAGGCCTGAGCCTCCATGCATCAGAGAGACTTTGGCTTCATGTAGGTGGCAGTAAGCCTGGCTTCTTGTCACCCACACTGGGAGTGTGACTAATACAGCCCTGCCTGCACCCATCTGAATATCACCCACCACCTCTTGTGGACATTAAACCATCGGAATATTTTCTCTCCCTAACTGTACTTTAACCCTAAACCACGGTGCTATCCCTAAGATCCCTGCGTCGTTTATTAGTCTATCCAAATTATTATTTTTTTTTATCAATAATTGGAGGAATCTATATTATTCATGTTTCTTTTGTTTGTTTTCTTAGGATGGAGAAGAGAACACTATGTAGGCCTACTCTAGTTGCACAACTATTGTTTTCTATGAAGTGTTGCCATTGAAAATGAACTATAACATGTGTCCCATAAGCAACTGTTTTCTTGGCAATTTCAATATTTGAAACACTGACACATATTTTGATGACAGAAGATCAGTTCAATGCCATCATTTTATAGGAAAAGTATACTATACTAGAAAGAGGAGACAGATGGCATACTCTGACCTAAAGATTTTTATTGACCACCATATAAATATACAAAAGGACATTGATTTGCCCAGTACAAAGCAGTCTCTGATCAGAGAATCCTAATAAGAATTGGACAAGCATAGGAACCACAAACCTGCTTTTATTTCCAGCTGTACACAAGCTAATACTGCCGCAGGAAATGGACTCTGACATAGTCTGCCTGCTCCTGTAATCATTCTAACAGAAAGACCTCATAAGTGCAGAAAGTGCAGCAGTACATGCTGGCAAGAGGGAAGTTCTCTTTTTAAAGCAGATCACAAGCACACTCTCAAATCAATTTTTAGACCCATTATTTTTGCCATATGAATAACCTTGTTAATGTTGGTTCAGTTCTATTGATCATTTATGGACAATGAACATGGACATACTATACTGATGACGTTATTTACGTGCAGTTACGTTTTTTTTTAAATTAACGGTCGACTTAGTAATAAATTCAAAACATTTTAGATTTAAAATGAACAGTGGTGCATATTTGTGGTCCTTCCCTGTTCCCAGCTCAGCATGGTTTAGCTGGTTGACCAGTTTAGACCAGCTCCCAGCTCAGCATGGTTTAACTGGTTGACCATTCTGCACCAGGTCCTAGCTTGACATGGTTTGATGAGCTCAAGCAATGCTTTGAAAAAGATGGTAGCAAGCCAACTAGCAAAGCTCATACCCAGCAACACCAGTGTTATGACCAGCTTGAACCATGCTGTCTGACTGGCTCATACCCACATATATCAGCTTATGACCAACTTGACCAGCTCAATTTTCAAGCTGGTCAAGCTAGCATAGCTGGATTTTGCAGCAGGCTAGTGACAGACAGGGGCTATACATACATTCACTCCTGTCAGAGAGCATCAATGCGGTGTCAGTGGTTCACATTCGGGGTTTAATAAGCTAAAGGTAAATACTAAAAGCTTGTGCCTGACAATATTTAGAGTCTGCGTGCATCCCAGTGTAAGGAATGACGAAGCCTCCCAGCTGTGCCATGGGTGACGACCTGGTTTCTCACTGAATTACATTAAAGTGATCAACAGGTTCACAATCTAGCCTTTAGGCTGAGAGCTCAAACCAGTACACAGAGTTAGACTGAAAGACCCTAAAATGGCTTGAGGGTGGGCGGGGGGGGTGGACTGGACTGGCCAGAGGTTTTGTTAGACAGGATGAAACCAGTGTAAAAACAGCAGAGTATTTATGCACGATAGAAAGAAGAAAAAAAAAACACAGGCACTATGCATGCAATGACAACATGAATAATGTTATCTACCTAATAGTTTGATCTTTTCTTTTTGTATTTCCAACAGAAATAATCACAATGAGCTAATGTTAATGCACTACGTGAGGAGGATTTTTTTTTTTTTTTAGCTCCCACATTCTTACAAATCATGAGGTTGTCATCACCCATTAAATTGGGTTACATTGGAGATATCGGACTCCGGTAGCCAGACCAGACCAGCAGATCATTTTAAGCTGGTGTAGGCATCAGCTGAAGTTGAGTCAGTCATGCCAGCCTCAGAGTTTGTATCCACAAAACAACCTTCATTCAGACAGTCATCATCAGAGTAACATTTCTCATTCAGACTTGGTATCTTAGTCAGTGCAACATGCTATGGGTCATACTTGAGTCAGGCAAGCATGGGTCAACAGTTCATCTTGAAAGACTTTCCAGAAACCAACAAATATTATTTTGGCTGCAAGCATTGATAACACATTGCAAAGTAACACCACAATATCCTACCATTGCCAGCTAGGGGAACCACGTGGTCTTAATTTCATTCATAAAGTTAGCTGGCTACCCTGCTGACAATATTAATAATTATATCAATGAAAGTAGCTAGCTGCTTATTTGCATGTGCTAACATTAATATGAAACACTTATTCATTCAGCTGAATAGAGTTAGAGCTATCCTTCAGCTATTTCATTCGAACAATTCACTGTAGCATAAACTTCCGTTTATCCTTGAACAATGTTTTAGCATGTTTTGTCTACTCTCCCCTACTTTCAAAGACTGTAAAATCCAGCAATGCCAACTTGACCAGCCTGAAAATTGAGCTGGTCAAACTGGTCATAAAATGGTCTAACTGGGTCAACCAGCTAGTGCTGGTAGCTTGTCTGAGCTGGTAACTTGAGCTGTCAAAGCAAGTCAAGCTGGGTCTGAACTGGTCAACCAGCTACCAGCTGTCTCAAAACCTAGCTTGAGCAGGGGAGACTCATATTAATTTCTGTGTAAACACAGCTGACCAACAACTCTTAATGTGGGATGAATTCCTGTTCCCAGGTGAGCCAATCTGTATTGACTGATCAAATAGATATTGGTTCTCGACACTCACAATCTTGTAGCTGCTTCAGACTCCCCAGCTCTGCCTAAGAAGAACAAATAGGCCTCACTCTTATGAGACTTGCATCACAAGATAAAGTGACAAGCTGGAGGGGATTTTCTTTACCACATGGCAAAGTTTTTATCCTCCAAAACTTGAAATGGAAAATCTGAGCAATTTGAAGTCACGATGCTGGTTTCAGTAAAAAGAGACACGGTGGTGCAACAGGCTAAGAAGCAGAAAACCTTGCTGTTGCAGTTCAGTTCGTTGCAATTGCACACCGAGGACCGGGGTTTGATTCCTGAGTCTGGCTGAGTTTGGCCGGCTCACATGGAGCGCCAAAACCGGGCACCCCGATCACTCTCCGGATCGTTAGATCAATTTGTGCTGCTGGGGCATGTGGTCGTATGTATGTGGTGTATCCTAGACAACATGGGTAATTGGTATAGATACAATGGTATAGATACGATGACAATGGGCAACCAAGGAAGAAAAAGGGGAATCAGAAAAAAAACCTTTGTAGGCCATTGCCTGAGAGAAGACATAAAAGGACCATCCGATGCATTCCCTCCATTTTATTGTGCATCCGAAGGAAATGTTAGATGGGGACACCATTGCCAGGTCATTGTCCGGTCAGGTCTACAACAGACCTGCAGCTTCATCTAACTGGCAAGGTATGTACCTTCGCCACCAGCCAAGTGGTGCTCTTAAGAGTGTGCTCCATTTTGTTTTTCTATAACCAGCAGTTAGAAATGAGAAATAATGAAAAGTCTGAAGACAAGACATATAAATTACTGTAGATGGTTAGTTACAGTGTAGAAGTAAAACAAACCCAGAATGCCATGAAAACGAAATAAGATCTACCATAATTCTTCAAAAGTTACCTTTAAAAGAAATAAACCCAAAGAAAGCCATCAAAGTTTGCTCTTAGAACCTTAGGCAGGCACAATTGGAGCTGTAAACAGCACTGATGAGAGGTGACATAAAAATGAAGATTTACTGATACATTTCCTCAAAGCCATGTCTCAAACAGGACCAGACAACCTCCACATCCCTCTGGCATTCTTCTGCCCCCTCAGGCAAACGGGTTCTCCTCTGCAATCTGCCTTCACCTCAAAAGGTGGTCCCTTCAGACCTTGAACACCAGAAATGTTTATAGTGGAGAACCGTCACACTTGGATCACTAATATAGTTCGGCATTACATTGTGAATAAATGCATGTCTCTCTAGCACTCTCTAGACCAGAGGTGCCCAATCTTATCCTAAAAGGGCCGGCGTGGGTGCAGGTTTTTGTTTTAACCCAGCAGTAACACACCTGATTATACTAATGAACTAATCGTGGTCTTTAATCAAGACCTTGATGAGTAGAATCAGCTGTCTTAGTACTGTGCTAAAACAACAACCTGCACACACACCGGCCCTTTCTGGATAAGATTGGACACCCCTGCTCTAGACATAACCCAAGACTGGAATGTTAACTTAAATTTGCCCTCAGAAAATCTAAGATCATCTAGTGTTTCTTTATCATAATCAAAGGAAACATGGGGAAAAAGTTTGGGATGTCTCAAATATAACATTTTCAGGTCAGTTGGGGAATCTTTTTTTTTCTTGGACTGAGCAATGTTCAGTTTATTTGCTTTCCCACCTCCATCATCTCCCTTACTACAGTAACAAACATAATTTAATTTCATGTCACTCAAGATAATACAACATAAACCACTAAGTAGTGTTCTAAGACAAGTCCACCACCTCCAAAATCACAAATCACAAAATGTGTATTTAAATATATATAATTAAGCAATGCTATTTTTCTAGATAACAACTGCCATTCAATTAGGACTCCAGAAGTGATGCATTCTGTGAGACGTGGGGTGGCAGCATATAGAATGACTAATGGTTTTCTGTCATCCTCACGATCTGAATGAGAGACAATGAGCAAATGAAGGGTAATAACACTCCCATTACAGTCCCACCCTTAATGCAGTCCCACTGGCTCCTTCACTCATGAGCAGACCGGACGTATGTGGGGTAAATCTGCTGGAAAATTATATTCCGGTATGCTGTTTACTGTCCGTTTAGTGGTCCGTAATCAGTTTTAAAATAGGATTCGTTTTATTGGATGAGTGAATAAACCCCAGATGCTCAAGCTCATCACTGCAAAGATTTTCAGGTCAGTGTTTTTTTTCCCTATGCTTATTGCTTAATGGGGGTAATTGTGAAAAATTGAATGCAATGCATCCAATTCTTCTCTTCTTTTTTTTTCATCATTCAGCCAGAGTGCAGAGTGCATCTGCTTGTTATTTTTATTAACCAATTAAAAATCTCAATAATATCAACTCTGATACTGGAATATGCTCAGATGGAATGTGTTGCTGCTTATTAATAGGATATTTCTATTATTGACTTACCTGTGAAGTGGTCTTATTCAGACATGGGTCAATTGATCTTGTTTGGTGCATGTGAGCCAACCAAGAAGAGAGATTTGAGAGTATTTCATAGGTTCCCACACCGCAAACAAGTTCATCAAGAGTAGAAAAGTATTTGAATACAAAATAAATGTGTTGTATTGTTTTGTTTCATTTTGACTTGACTTGTTACAGCATTGACTCTTCTCACTCTCAAATACGGAAAAGGAGCAATGCAGACACCAACATGACGAAAAAAGCATAATCCCCAGGATTGCTGTAATGTGGAATATAAATGTAGCCATGCAGCCCACTTCAGGTTATTTTAATTTATATAGCGCTTTACAATTGATGCTAATCATTCACCCATTCATACACACACCAATGGCGACTGGCTGCCATGGAAGGCACCAACCAGCTCGTCAGGAGCATTTGGGGGTTAGGTGTCTTGCTCAGGGACACTTTGACACACCCAAGGTGGGATCGAACTGGCACCCCTTCAACTGCCAGACGACTGCTCTTACCGCCTGGGCTAAAGTCGCCCCACAAACTGACATACAACAAAGTGCAAAGTGCATACCCATCACCAGGAACAAGTGCGCTGAAAGATCCTACAGGGAAGTACAATCGCAGGTGCTAAGAATACAACAGAGATAAGGATTAGGGCCTATTTGATTAATCTGACAATGGATTGTATCTAAAACTGTTTTTATATAGCACAATGCAATAAAATATACACTCCCTCCAGTGCTCAACAGAAAGTGATGAACAGCCAGAACAGCCTGGTATGGCATAGGCCGACCAAGATTTCTGCATTTTGCTCAGAGTACTCTTTTCTCTCCCGATGAAACTTATGTGACGGCCAGTCCGTGACATTTCCGAAATATGTCCACTAATTAATCTGTCATAATTTCAGTACCAGTTATCTTACACAACAAGCTGTCATAAACACCTCAAGCAGACCGTGAGAGTAACAGAATGTAACTGCTATGGTGCATGCTGTGTCATAGGCAGAAATGTCCAATTAACTTTTTTTTCATCATAGCAGTATTTTATATTTCAATGGCATCAATGGTATTGAATGTTACATACACACACTTTATCAGGTATTTATTCGACTTATTTTTCAGGTTTCTTAAGTCTTCTGCTGCTGAAACCTATCCACTTAGAGGTTTGACACGTTGTGTGTTCAGAGATGCTGTTCTGCATACCACTGTGGTTATCTGTGTTGCGTCATCTTCCTGTCAGCTTTGACCAGTCTGGCCCTTCTCCTCTGACCTCTCTCATTAAGAGCATGTTTTTCCCCACAGAACTGCTGCTCACTGGTGTAGGAACCACAGCTCCCACAATCCTCGCGGTAACTTCGTGGCCTATAGCGAGTGGAAACTGGTGTATGCGGAACGCTATATCAGTTTACCCCTGCAAAGCTCACCAAGGAACAACATCAACAAACTTTTCCACCCGGAAAAAGGACCAGCGAACATCCTTCCAGCAACCAAGCGGACCAGACAACAACGCACGGCTAAGGCGGGAACTCCCCAGCTTTGCGCACCTCTCCAGGACACGCATTCACAGCACCATCGTGACTCCTATAAGGACAGCACGATCCAATGTGTATGGACTCAGTAAGAGAACAAACATTCAGGCATAGCCAATGTTCAATTTGGTCTTGACTGATATTGTGAATCTGTGTTCTATATTTGCCGTCTTACCGTTTGAATGTATTTTTGTTAGCCATATATATACCTAAATTGATTTGCCGTCTTTCGCGTATGTAATTAGAGTAAAACTACGCAAGTAGTCTCTCTTTCCCCAGCTAACACTAACACTCCCACTTTTACCTTTCCTTTGCTTGCGCACGCCCATACACACGCACACACACACCCTAACTTCCCCGACTAATTCCCGTTAGTTTATCTGTTCTGTGTTTGTACGTTGTTTAATAAATATATTTTATTAAACCCCGGTGTCCGTTTTGGAATCACATAGACATGAGAGCCAAGTTAAAGCAGTCTTTCGAAGAACTTCCAACCTTCAGGTTATCGGTATGTTTAATCATTAATATTAGTTGTTTTAATTATTAATTAAAATAATAAATTTGTGGTTAGATATTTCTGATAACATTTTTTGAGATTGATTACTTTTTGCAGTTATACTGCTACATAACATTAACTGGCGCCCTGGTTTCGTAGAGAGTAAAATCCCTACGTTATTTGGTGGCCCATGTGAGGACCCGACAGTAATTTGGTGCCCTGTGCGAAGGACCCTACAGTTTTTGGTGCCCCGTGTGAGGAAGACTAGCTTTGGCTCAAATTTCATATCATGTGACTCCAGAACAAATTCTCGGCATTCTTTGGCTTTCTCAGCTAAATAGCCACAAGTGCAATTTTCTGAAAAGACCACTAGATGTCACCCTTTTCCCATTTTTGAAAGCCTGCATGAGCCACTTTCTCAATACACTGCCCCCTCGTGTAACATTGTGGCATTACATTCGTAATCTTACACGGTAGTCTGTTGATTTGCATTTACCTTCCGGTATAATACGTATTATCAATAATAGTATTATTAGCCGTACTCTATTTTTAATTAAATACTTTGTTAAAGTAATATTTAATAATAATTAATTGAATTTTACTTTTAAATTCAAATTTAATTGTCATTTCAACCTGTCACATTCTGGTATTTAGGATTAATGTGATCAGCATCACAGTCCCTATTTTACGGTCTAAATATCCGCCATATGTTCGGTCAGTTTGCTGTTGTTGCATTGCAGTACCACTAGTGCAACTCGAGTCCCTGTGTGATGCTATAGCTACCTTGTACTATAGTTAGAGAATATTCTAAGAGCATTTTAAATTCTTTATCCTTCATCACAACTTGTATGTTGGATTGTGATTTTGGTGAACAATTCATTGCCAACTTTTAGGAGCTCAAGGCCCTTGTGAAATAGTTAACTTCAAGAGTACCCTCTTAAGTTACTGATTCAGCTTTTAGCTTTATTTGACTTGAGATATGGAACCCATATCTATTGATGAGTACCTTTCCTTTTTAGACCATGGTTTAGGACCTGGCTACATAGCTTTCCTGAATCAGATGAACCTCACTGATTGTTGGAAATAAATTTTCTCCTTAATCAACGAGAAAGGTCACTCCCCCATCCAGTCAAAAGACCCAATTCTAAGTTGTCTGGTCTTGAATTTTGCCAGACAGATTAGTCTTGCTCTTCAGAGCAACCAAAACTTAGAATCAAAGGACAACACACTAGTGTTTTACTTGAGCTTCAAACTGTTGGCAAGAAAGCAGTACAATTCTTGCGTGATCTGCATTCAGCTGAATCAGATCTTTGTTCCTACAGAGAGGAATTATTTCAGTTGAAGAGTGGATGCCACAAGCTACCACATCCACTCTCTTCTGTGAGCCTGCTTTCTCAGGCTTGCCCAACTCCAGCTTCTCCTGCTTCCTCCTTACACCACAAGGCGGGGGAAGGGGGGTCACAAATTGATTCAGGTTTGTCAGATCCCTGTTCCACAGCTTGCTCTGATGGAGACTCCGCAGTCTCCTCAGATTGCAGTGCTGTTGACCACCCTTGCAATGGTTTGTCCACCTCTTCCCTAGAGAGGGAAAGGGGGGACTCCATCCCAATGGTGGTCCATCTCCGCAAAGGAGAAACAGTCAGGCAAGTACAGGACTGCACCTTCCATGCTTACCCCTCTCACGAGGAGGTCAGGGAACCCTCCCGTGGACACGGTAGAGGAGATTCTGCATTATTAATTGGGCACACAAAAAGCAATGCTAATGCCGCTAGCTTTCCCTTTATAACTAAGAGGATAGGTGACAGCTCTGTACAGTACACTGACAGTGACAATTCATCTTCTGCCAACGATTGTGAGAATAATGACTGTTTTGCAGCTCCACCCCCTAAACCAAACCAAGGACGTCGAGTTCCGCATGAAACGCGTTCATATTCAGATGTGATTTCAGTCTCTCCTTCTCCAAACAGGCAGACTAGCGCAACTTCACATGGTCTTCGCTTTGAGGAGCTAGAGGCCATGGCAAAGTATGTCCACACATTTGACCCCAAGGACTCCGAATGTAACATTCAGAGTTACTTGAGTGAAGTTGATTACTGTCTCTCGGATCTGCCCAGGGCAACCGATCGAGAAAAGGTAAGACTTGTATGGAAAACCTCTACCAGAGAGATCCATACATTTATGGAACAACTTCCACCAAAGGTTCGTTCTAGCTATCCTAAGGTTTGTGAAACATTGGTAGCTGAGTACCTGCCACAGTTTGATCAGGCCACAGCCATGATCAAATCTGTGGAGGTTAAACATAGCCACACAGAACGTCCAAAAGACTTTTACCAACGTCTTAAGCATGCGTTTTTCCAGGGCAGAAACGGACCAGCAAAGCACGTTGTTCCAACCAAACCAGCTGGCACTTTCCAGGTTGCCCCTTTAAAGTCTAATAACATAAAACAACGGCATGTGAGTAAGTTCTAGAGGTTATGAATGCTTGGATGAGAGTCTCAGCAGAAGTGGGGTTAAGTGAGGGGCGGAGTTTGGAAATGTTTTTGAGGTGGAAGAAAGCTGTTTCGGTGATGTTTCTTAATGAGTGCCAAATGAGAGGGTAGAATCAATAATGACACCAAGGTTTTTAACTTCAGAGGTACTTCAGAGGTAGTGAAACAGCTGGTGTGGCAATGAGTATGGCTTCTGTTTTGACATGGTTAAGTTTGAGAAAATTCTGTGTCATCCAGGTGCTAATGGCATTGAGGCAGGTGACCAGATTGGAGGGAGGGAGAGTGTGGGAGGGCTTAGTGTGAATATAAATCTGTGTCGTCAGCATAGCAGTGAAAGTTTAAACCATACTGACATAAGATGTCACCAAGGGGGAGGATGTAAATGACGAAGAGCAGGGGACCTAGGACAGAACCCTGGGGAACACCATGTGAGGGGGGTGAACTGGGGGACCTGAAATTACCTATGGAGACAAACTGTTCCCTAGCTGTGAGATATGACCTAAACCAGGAGAGTGGAGTGCCAGTGATACCCAAGAGTGTTTCCAACCGGGTGAGCAGTGTGTTGTGACAGACCGTGTCGAAGGCAGCAGTGAGGTCCAGCAACAGGAGAATGCTGACATGGCCTGTGTCAGCAGCAATGAGCAGGTCGTTTACGACCTTGACCAGGGCCGTCTCAGTGCTGTGCTTAGCCCTAAAACCGGACTGAAACACTTCCCATAGGCTGTGAGGTGTCAGGTGTTCTTGGAGTTGGGAAGAAACAGTGCGCTCAAGGAGTTTGACTATGAATGGGAGATTGGAGATGGGTCGATAGTTTTTCAGATCATCAACAGCTGCTCCAGATTTCTTAAGGACAGGGGTGATAGCTGCAGTTTTGAGTGAGCAAGGAACAGAACCAGTTAAAAGAGATAAATTTATAATATGAACAAGGAGGGGGCATAGAGCTGGCAGGCAGTTTTTGACCAGTGGGGTAGGCATAGGGTCCAAGAGGCAGGTAGTGCTCCTAGCCTTAGTGGCAAGGTCATGGACAAAGTGCTCGTCGACAGGTGTGAAGGCTGAGAACAGCTGAGCTGGTAAGGTATGGGAAATGGGAGCACCACTCGGCATGATAGCAGTAGGGTGTGATTGAAACTGACTGTAGATGGCGCTGATTTTGTTTTGGAAAGAATTAAGAAACTCACAGCAGATATCAGTTGAAGGGGTGAGTGGAAAGGGTTTGGTAGGCTGGAGTATCTTGTTGACTGTGGAAGAGGGCTCTAGGGTTACTCTGACCTCTGGCAATAATGTTGGTGTAATGCACAGATTTAGCCTCATTAAGAGCCTCCTTGTAGGCCAGGACATGGTCTTTATATGCCTGCATGTGCACCGTTAGTCCAGTCTTTTTGCTAAGCCGCTCCAGTCGGCGGCCAGCAGCCTTCATTTTACGCAGCTCAGGTGTATACCATGGAGCAGAGCATACGAAGGTGACGGTGTGTGTTTTCAACCGGGCCAATCTGATTTAACATGTTAGATAGATGAGAATTGTAGAATAGAACAAGATCATCAGGACACGTGTTAAATGGCTGATCTGTGAGTTGGGATTGCAGCGTGTCTAATAGTTCAGCTGTGTCAATGTTCTTGGTGTTCCTAAACATGATGGAGCGTGATGGACGGGGGCGGCGGTGAGGCTCAGGAACAGCAATATTGAACAAGACAGCTTTGTGGTCAGAGACAGAGAGATCCTTGGGGCCAAGGTCAGATGGAGAGATACCAGCAGTGCAGACAAGGTCTAGAATGTGACCTTTTGAGTGGGTGTGAAAGTTTACATGCTGAGTAAGATCAAAACAGTACAGCATACTGAGAAAATTATCAGCAAAGGTACAGTTATTTGAATCCACATGTATATTAAAATCACATATTGTGACATGTTACCGTTTAATGAACTAACGGCTTCCTGGATGGATTACGATAGTTGGATGGATGACGATTCTTCCCACGTGTAGTCGCTGCCTTACTTGGCGTTGAACGCAATGTTTGGTTCTTGTCATGTGAAAGCAGCTTCACTGGTTTACAGTACTTAATGCAGGTGTTAGTATGTTACTTTCCCCCCTCCCAATTCCATGCAGACATCGCAGCAAGACATTTTCTTATATAATCCACTTACAAATACTCTCATTCATTTCAGTTCAAAAACAAACAAGATGCATTTCATTTAATTCCCTTCATTTCATACTAAGGGAAGTACAATCACATGCAAATTTCGTTTTTAGTGTCACTCCCAGAATCTGGGGCTGTATTGCTCTCAGAACATACTTGCTGCAAACTCTGTTTCAGTTTTGTTTTTAAATGTTATGACATGTATAACCTATGTGTACTGTACAGTATGTAGAGAAATACTGTCCCAGGCAGAGAAAAATAAAGGTAAGAATGCTAAATTATTCCAGAGAGATTTTATTCAGTTATGTGCTTTACCCATTTCTTAATTAATTGAATTACATATTTACCATTTGTCCTTGTTACACAAAAGTTATTAATTTGTGCCCCAGCTGAAACAGTAATGTTGATCGAGTGACAAATACTAAAACATTAATTGCAACGCTGAACCATTAAAATGCCTCAAATTGACAATGTCAATCGATTATGTGTACCAGAGGTACTCAAATGTCTTTATAAACAGCTTGATTCTATGGAGGTGAAATGTTAAATCTCCAAGAAAAAACAGAAATAGAATCAAGCCATCTCTCTCTCTCTCTCTCTCTCTCTCTCTCTCTCTCTCTCTCACACACACACACACACACAACCTAAAAATTTCAGAATTATATATTCAGTTCAGTTATTCCCCTCTCAGCCTCATTTGCTATGGTTGTATCTTCTTATGTTTAATCTAATCCATGCTTATCTAAAATTCATGTTTCTGATTTGAAAGGGGGGCTTATTCCAATTTCACACTGCAAGCTGAAAATAAAACTTGGCTGGAACGCGCTGTTGAAAATATGTTTAACCTTTGATGGGCTTCTTCACATTTCCATTTCCAACGGAGTCCCGTTGCCAGAGCCTAATTAAAGCGATCTCTCCCCGAGCCCGCAGGGAGGCCTCGCTCTGACGCGCTCCGTCTGCGCTTACCTTTGGACCACGAACGGGGAGGTTTATGTCCCCTCTTACACGCAAAAACAGGGTTCTTTGATGCTAAGAGCTACAGTAAAGCACAATTCTTTTCGAGGAATACACAAGAGATCATGAATAAATAAATAAATGTGTTTATTTTTGAGCTTCGTATTTAAAATAATTAAACATTTAGAATTTTCAAATATGGCAAATATTTTTCTAAAATGCCCATACCACAACATCATTTATACAAAGTAAAATTACAAATCGGATTACAGTAATCACGTTAAATATAGGCGCTTGCAGTTTTCCCTTACATTGGGAAGACACCTGTACACCTGCATTCCAGTCAATCTGCTTAATTGCGTTGTAGCTATTGTTCCACTCTAGTGATTATCATTGAAGATATCATGGCATATTTGCATATTTACATCAACAGGTACGTACACATTACGTTATTTCAACGTATAGTTTTATTAAACCAGGCAAGGTTTACTTCTTAAACTCTAAGATTTTGCTGTAATTTAATATACTTGCTTTCTAATTTAAAGATTTGCATTCAAACCAGGACAAACTTGCTACATGGTCGTTCTTTAATAGCTGTATTGTATTCATCAATGGTTATTGGTTTTCCATCAGGTAGACACAGGTGTGGTGCATGGCATGTCAACGGAATTTAATGTATTTTTGCCCACATTGCAACTTTTCTTAAGACCAAAGGGCAAAGATTACGCTGGGCTGCAGGTTGATGAATGGCAGTTTCAGACTGATACACCCAAGGTTAAAAGAGGTGTAAAAATGTGGAAGGAGAAGGTCAGCAGTGAGCTGCATGATTAAACTTACAGGCAGCGACTTTCATAGCGGGCGTAACTCAGAAAACCCACAATAATAATAATTTGTTATTTAGGGCTTGGATGTGCATCCAAAGTAAATACATTTGATTAGACTAGTAGTAGCAGGGGACAATCCCCCCTGGAGCAATGCAGGGCGAAGGGCCTTGCTGAAGGGGCCAACAGCTGTGCAGCTCTTATCGTGGCTTGGCAGTTGGCATCGGGCCTTGAACATGTCACATACCTTAGCCACTAGGCTGCAAGCTGCCCCAATAAACATGAATGGCTTCTGAATACATATGAAACACTGGAACAGCAGGGTCACATTGCATCTTCAATGTCCTAAAACCTCCTCTGAAGGAACAGAAAAGCACCCTGATTAGAACTGAAAAGGACAGTTCATTCAACCAGCTCACAAAATTTCTGACCACTCGAAATGAAAGTTCAGTCTGGATGTACTGTAGAAAGATTCCAATTTGACTGTATTCCAGGCTGGGATGAAGACATTCAAAGGTCTTTGGTTCAATGCCATACTGCAGGGAAAATCAGTTATGAATTCTGTCAATACTTTGAGAAGTGTTTCATCTGATGGGGAAAAATGTCAATGCACTATTATTATTATTATTATTATTATTTTTTAATTACTTGGGCCAGCACTCACCCAACGCATTCACCATCTTAGACAACAACATTTGTTTAGGCTGTGTTGACCCAGTCGACTCCCATGCTACAATTTGCCTGGTTGTTTTAAAATTTCCAGTGGCCTTAATATCATTTTAAGTAAACGTGAAATGACTCGCAAGCCGTGCTGACTTGGTCAGTCACTTTTCCTTGGCAAAGATGGCCATCATGTTTTGTCACTGCTCTACTGAGGATTTCCGTCCCTTTCCTGAGAATTATTTTAAGGCAGTGGTGCATTCTTAATGCGTCAACAAACTGCTTTTTGTCGACTTTCTCTTGGAAATTCCATGTGGACCCCTACCCAGGCTGCCAAGAAACACATCAGCCGAATGGGTCAGTGAATGTTCCAGAATAATTTTCCGCTTGCTCTTCTTTTCCATTCTTCATGTTCAAAATCTGCTGGGATTGGCCATGTGTCACCATATACTCAACTACTGTACATGCAAGAAGTGAAACTCATTGTCTAGAATTCCTCATGATTAAAATAAAAATATATTTTGTAAATGGATCAATTAGGTAGAGCAACTAAAAGTAAAAGTATTGTTACATTAAAATAACTACTCAAGTAAAGCGTAAGCGTAAGAGTAAGAACGTATCGACTGAAAAACTAAAAAAGTAGCGAGTTACTTCATAGGATCTGATCGAAAGGGACAGTTCACCCAAAAATGAAATTAAAGTAACTTATGTTTCCAGTAACCCAGAGTACTATCTGAGTTTTGCTGCAATATTTTGACAGTAGATATCACAACTATTTAAAAAAATAAGAATTCACCATCGTATAATGGACCTCTCCTTTTCTGGCAATCAATGTGCCGAAAATTCACATTAAAAATAATTCAACAGCAATGTTTCTTTCTGAAAATATAATGCCACAGTTACTCATGAACATCAACCAAGCAAAACAATTTTTTAATGAATCCAGAACTATTTCTTCTATTGCCACTAACTGTCCATCCAAGCATAAATTTCCACCGAAGCACACCAGTACTCTGGAGTAAAGCCGAAATTGCTTTGATCACTGTTCTTGCCAGCTGTTTGCTGTGCTTAGCTTGCATATCAAAACAACAAAAGTAGCTGAATTTCAGTGAGCCAAGACAATATCTCCTTCCTCCCCACGCACCCCAACCAAAATTTACCATCACATGTTCACTCAAGTTGTATGTTGAGTTCTTGTCACCTGAAATGTCTGCAGCACATGCTGTAACTGTGGTTTGTGGTAGACCCTCCCTGTTAGAAGACGAATGAGCCTGCTGGCTGAAGAGATGAAGAGCAGGAAGTGGGAGAGGGCGGATGAGATTCATCGAGCTCTGATCGTAGATTACGTCAACGAGGTCAGCCAGTGGATGGTGGCAGAGACCCGCCAACTGAGCGCTGACACACTGGACCAGAACCAGAACCAGAACCAGAACCAGAACCAGAACCAGGAAGCGCTTCACGGTGCTGAAGCTGGCCCGGAGTAGCCCTTTCCGGGTCTGATGAACCAGGTTTTGCGGAGCGGTTCCGAGTCAGTGTGGACCACACAAACATATCTTTTCTCCACGTGCATGTTGAAAAGCCATCGTTTGGCACTGTTGGTCTGGACTGAAGGGACGTTCCGAGGAAATGTGGAAGCTGCTATGGTGATTATAGACCTTGCGTAGAATGATGCGTTTGTTCTCAGTGGCATCATGTACTGTATTCCATTTTCTTTAATGAGTTTATGTCCATCTCCCATTTGTATTCATTTTATTTTAATACTGTATTCTAAACTGAGTGCTGGTATTTCTAGTTGGTGGCAGAGTCAACTTTGAAGATGGTGGCAGACCTGGAAGCCAGTGTCATGTGACTCTTGGGTCGGTGTTGGTTTGAAGTGTGAAGTGTTGATCCAGAGGTCTTGACCTCAGATTGAGTTATTTTCTGGCTTTTGCATAAAACTTGGTTTACACATTTTTACTTCTTGGTTTATGAAAAGGCACAGACATGGAGGGTCAAGGATTGTATTTTGATCTATTTTATTTATAAATGAGACATCATCAGGTTACAATATTGAAAAATAACTGTCCAGACAAAAGCAAAAACCATAAAAAGTTATCAGGATGTCATTGCAAGAATTATACAAATACTTCAAACCAAAGTAAGTGTTCTGTAGTTTTACATGTATTGAGAGGTCATTTGAATTGATTCAGTGATGGCCGATGATGGTGTGGCTGGTTCTGTGTCACATACAGTTAAAGGTCCGCACGCATCAGCGTTCTCTTCCTGGTTTTATCTGAAATGGCCATGAAACGTTTGCAGTGACGTAGGTTATTTGAAAAGTCCCTAACCCCTCCCCCTCCTGTGATCAGATCTCTGTGTTAACATTTAGCAACTTCATCCGATAATTAAGCAAAATCATATGTCATGCCACATAGGGCGACATGGCTCAGGCAGTAAGAGCAGTCTTCTGGCAGTCAGAGGGTTGCCGGTTCGATCCCCCGCCCAGGCTGTGTCGAAGTGTCCCTGAGCAAGACACCTAACCCCTAAATGCTCCCGACGAGCTTGGATAAAGGCGCTATATAAATGCCAACCATTTACCATTTACAGGGCTTGAATATGAGGCCCTGGGCCCTGTTTCATGTATGTGGTGAATTCAGTTAATCCGAATATTCTGACATTTTGGGATTAAGTCAGGATTTCCAGTTTCACAACGTGAGCACCAGCTGGCTCACTGGCTCAGCCAGGCACAAAGACGTTGAGATGATGAGAGCAACAATGATTTCTGGAGCTGTCCCTGTACCTGCATACACCTGATTCCTAATTGTGTCGGCGTCTTTGCGCATCTCTATTTCAGAGGAATGGCGGAACTTTCCTGCTTTTACCCAGACACCTAGTGAATTCTGTCAAACCAAATCGAACAGAACTGGCATTGGATAGAAATTACTTTTAAAATGTAGCGAGAGAAATGCAGCTGAATGTTTTCCTTTACAAATAAGTCAAGATTAAAAAGTATCCTCCCTCATTTACAACATCATCTAAAATCAGAAAATCATTAGAACTGGCCACTGGACACTTTCCTTGAAACACATACCAAGCTCATATTTTATTTACAGTTGGAAATCAAAGTGAAGATGTTTCAAATCAAACTGGCTGACCATGAGGGAAAACCACAGAAAGTTTACATTTGCACATCAAACACCAAGAACCACGAGTGATGTCTACCACCTCCACCTTCACAGTCACAGAGATGAGGTCACAAGGACACATTTTTAAAGTATTTGAAACTGAATTTTTTAATTTCTCTTTGTTACCTCCATCAGCAGAGTTGACAGAGGTTATGTTTCCATCTCATCGGTTTGTAGGCTTGGCAAGTAGGCCTAACTTCCGAACTGATTCACGCAATACAACTTTCTGGAGTGGTTGTCCCACGGGCAAGGAAGAACCAACTTAACCTTTCACACCAATTTCCCAAAGGGGGGTGGGGCAGTAAGCGTAGCTTCTCACAAAAAAGGCATGCAACTGCTAACTGACTATAACACCATGAATCTTTGGGGGGCTATCAGGGGGATGCTGAAGAATTAATTTCAACTGCATATTTTGAAACCCAAATTTAAGGACTACAAATACAGGCAGCTGGTAAGAGTGTACCTTAAGAGTGACTGGAATTTACACAGGCATATCTCGTAATATTCTCGTATATACAAATTAAGATTACTATTAATTTGCTGAATATCTGATATGTAGAACTGCCATATTGGTAGAGGTATGCCCTCCACAGCTGTTCTAGTAAATTAAAATACTCTTGTGCCTGTAGGGAACATTTCATTCCAATTTGGTATCGGATCAAATCAACTTTGTATTGCTTATCTATGGACACTCTTACACAGAGTGTGAAAGAGTGAGGCGTGTACTGAGACTGAGCCTGAAACCAACCCAAACTGGGGCTAATGTAACCACAAACCCATCCAGCATTCAGCAACCTGGTCAGGTGTCTGCACTAGTGAGAAATAATCATTTCTTATTTTGCTTTCCAGAAATAATCCTTGCATTTGTGGAAAAAATTGGAGGAAGGATTTAATGCTGGAATCCGATTCAGACTGGATGTCATACATATTGCTATTTATAGACCGGCTTCCTTCCAAAATCCATACATTAAATTTCCCTCATGGCCTGTGTGTGTGTGTGTGTGTGTGTGTTCGTGTGTAAGTAAATGCATTACCGGAGGGCATGTTTATGACAAAATAAAATTCATTCTGTTAATTTGCAAAAATAAATAAATAATCAAATCCACTTTAACATGTTCATTAGTTTTCCTGCAGGCAAAACACTGGAGAGATATTTGGAAAAAATAAAAAAAGGACATTAAATACTAGCCTTGCATTGTGACAATTTCCCTCCTTCTGGGGAAAAACACATGTGTTCTTAGTGAGTTCCTGCAGACACACATTTCTGTTGTATAAAAATAGTCAACTTGTATGTTACTGCATGATCCTCAGTTGTAGCTGTAGAAAATTACTTGTCTTTGCATACCATTTTTGTATATACAGTTTAAATACACAACCATGTAAATAGTAAATGGTTAGCATTTATATAGCGCCATCATCCAAAGCGCTGTACAATTGATGCATCTCATTCACCCATTCATACACACACTCACACACCAACGGTGATTGCCTGCCATGCAAGGCACCAACTAGCTTGTCAGGAGCATTTTGCCCCGTCTTGCTCAGGGACACGTTGACACGCCCAGGTTGGGATCAAACCGGAAACCCTATGACTGCCAGACCTCTGCTCAGCTTAACGTAGGTCTATTTAGAAGATATGAAAACTGTGACTGTATAACCATAAATGTCGCAATTCCAACCAGAACCCATTTAAATATGTGCTCCAATATTCTTGGTCCTTGCACAATTCTGGGAAAAAAATACTACACTGATTTTCAATTGTATTTACAATGGTAGTCGATGTTAAAATAATGTAACATAAGTGACAGTAGGATTTAGATATACTCTATACATCACTGTCCCAACAACCATACATTACACTGCTGCTTCTTGTCAGTATTGTATACAATGTATTTTGTATTTTCTTCAAGGCACCAATGACACAATCTAATGTACAATTACTTACATACATTACTTGTCAATGAAATAACAGCAAGTACTTCAATAACTAGGACTTCAATTTAGGGAAAACTGAGACTGTAACATCAGGACATGAGAGGCAGAAAGACACACAGGGGGCTGGGCTGGGGTCAGTGTTTTCGGGGCAGGATTTTACCGTTCATTAGCTATGCAATGTGGACCCTGTGAAGGCCTGAGGGCCAGCCGCTTTGGGCAGATAACGTCAGGTCAGAGTGTCAACGTCATGTCTGATGTGACCGGGCAGCTCAACCAGGCGAGGGAGGGGTTAAAATAAGGATACGGGAGAGACTGATCCGTCCAGACCGTCCAATGTAGTCAAGCTCATTTCACTTTAAACAAAACTGCTCCCGTTTATTACCCAGAAAGCCAGACCGTATATTATGCGTCATCCAAAAACATTAAGCATCTAGTAAAGATTACTTTCTTAAAATGCAAAAGTTTGCCAAAATAAAGAAGACAATGTAGCTAATGTTACAATTAGGAAAAATCTTCAACCTCTCCTTGTGAAAAGTTTGTAAATTCTGTTGTAAATTCTTATTGAGTGACAGCTCATCAAGTTCAATAAAAAACAGAAATCTGTCATACAATGGCTTAACAAAAATAATTTCCAGACCATTATTTTCTGCAAAGTTATTTGACAGGACAGAATGACAGAACACAAATACGACTTCTCAAAACTATATATCGCGTACATTATTTTTTGACATGCATCTTCTTGACACAATTCCAAACCAAGAATAATTTTCATATGTAACCATGACAACGTATCGCCGAAGGAGGAATACTCTCGCCAAGTTGCAGTTTAAATTGCGACCGCAGCGCTGCTATGGGTGCCCAACGACATAAGGGAGAAGTCAGAGTGACACCTAGCTCAGTCATGTAGAAAGTAGAGGAAAGAAGGAAAAAGTTCAGGTGGAGTGGAAGAAAAGACCACTAATAATCTTGATTCTTGGTAAGCAACAAAGCTAAGGCCAAGATGTAGGTAATGGCCCAGCCAGTCCAATGTTCATGTGCCTTGCGGAAATGTACTGAATCTTACAGAAGGCATGCAGGTGCACAGAAATGGCAGGCAGCACACTGTGTTGCATAAAGTCCCACATTACAATGCCCACGCATCCTAGCTGCATGAACAAGGGTCATTGCTATTTCTACAGTATACCAGAACTTCTAATGTGTCAGAACAGGGACACGGCCAGTTATATTATAAACTGTTGAACAGGAATCCTGAGGTAGTAAGGAAAGAGGAAGTCACAACAGGCTTTTAAAGCTAGTCCTAGCTCTTTTTTTTAGCAAGTACTAGCTTGCTATGTTAAATTACGAAATGGATGAAAACGACTTATTCATCTTACAAATTATTCCTATCACAGAGGACACATGCATATGTCGACTTCTTCTGCTTGATGAATGCTTTCCTTCATTTCAATGGTGTTGGATGTTCATCCAAAATACATTTTACATGTAGAATTAGGGGAGATGGCTCAAAACTACATAACCATGGACAACCACTCCAGTGGCAATGTTTTTTAGTTTACAGCGAGTTGTTACAATCCCTCAGCTATTTTTAAGTTGATTAGTTGGTGACCTTCCAGGAACCCATATTCCAGGCTTACATGAGATAATACCAGAATGTTTTACTTTTTGTTCAGATGCAGTCCATTTGTAGGAGGTAATGACAGATGCATTTTCATGATTCATGATTCGTTTTATAACCCTGTTTTGACAAAATGACAAAGTGAGATTTAATATATCGCCTAGTTTTCTGTCCAGTTCACAGGCCTGTAACGAAGGATTATATCATTTCCAACTCGACTTAATAAGCAGAGATTGGAGAGGCCTCTCCTAATAGGTACACCACACCTTATTATAGCACTCATTTTTCCACTGATAAGCTCTGTCCCCATTTCAACAAGGTATAGAGAAAGAAGAAAGCAGATATTGCCGGGATTTGGGTCTGCTCTGGGCTTTCATAGAAAGCTTAACGCTGCGGTGCCTGCGCTGCTGTCACTTGAAAGACTGAGGAAGGTTGTTGGCGAAGGGAGCCGGCGTGATCAGGTACCCCCAGAGTATGAGCCTGTGATCAACAGGGCTCAGGGGGGCTTTGTGACACAGCCTGTCAGACAGGTTTTAAATTCCACTCACCTCCGTTAAGCCTGGAATTATGCAAAGCAGAGCTACAGTACATCCAGTACTGTTATGGGACCCGGTCCTATAATGTGTCAAAAAGGTTCTAATGACATTACTCATTGAAATATTTTCAAACAAATACTTTTATTTTAGCAGACATTTTCTTGAATTCAAATAAATTCCTCCGTTTGAATGAAGTAGTCCAGCGCTACTCGACTCCACGTCCTGCGGGCCGTAGTGTCTGCAGGCATTCGCTCCCACCGTGCGCTACACCGCCTGATTTCTAAACTGCGCAGTTGAAATAATGAGTGAAGTCATGGGGGCGTAGAGCACAGTTGAAGTGAATACCTGCAGACTGTGGCCCGCAGGACGAGGAGTTGAGCAGCACTGTTCTCTAGTCTCTAGTTGTAGAAACTACGTTTCTAAAGACACCAGTGTTCTTGTGTGTGGCATCATGGCACGATGTTATGTGAAACCATATTTCAAATTGGTGTGTCCATATTTGATCAAATGGCCTTTTTTTTTTTTTTTTTTTTTTTAACCTGAAGCCAAAGATGCCAAACATGGTTTCAATGGCTTCATTTCCAAACGCTTGTCAGAAGTTACCACTGAGGTCGCATTTCAGTAAACTGGCATTTTCTCTTTGAATGCATTTCTACGTCATATAATAAACAGCCAAGTTTAGTACTCAGAAACTCAAAATGACGTTAAGTTTGGGAAAGGTTCATTTGAAGAGGGGGGAAATGCACACTGGGTCAGCTTGGCTTGTGGTGCGAGAGAACTCAAAGGAAAGGGGAAAACATATTCCACTGCTCCTGTTCAAAATGTCTTAAAATGCCTCAACACTTGATTTCATTGTATTGTATACAATTGTATATCTGAAAGTATTTGAACTGAAATGCATACGTTTTAGATGATCATTTCAGACACACAGGTGTGCAGATACTACAATAAGAATAATGTGTAATTGTACAAGAATAATTTGTCATGATTACGTACATCTCAGGACAATAGTAGTTACAGGTATTTTCACAAGGAAAAATGTTTTTCAGTCTATTGTACTCTCTATCATTTGTGCAATTTTATATGAAGTTTGTTCCACAGAAGAGATTTTCATGTTCAAACTTTAAACCAGTCAAATATACTGTAGGTTATCTGTGAATGTGAAATATTTCAAAGCGCTTTAATTTTGCATTTATTCTAATTTAACTTTAAACTGATCAAGACATTCTGAAATATTTACTCTGTTAAAACAAAACATATTTCCAGCTCTTCCAAGCAATGCTTCCTACAATGCTTCTTGGGGATCTCGATAAATGTATTGCTGCTCTCAGAAGTTTCTGGAAAAGCGGTGAATGCAGTATTGGCATCTTGAAATACGTACTGTAGGGCGGAGGCAGGGACACAATAATTGGTGACCCAAGACAGAAACAGCATTACATCACTGCACATTTCTCTTTAGACTCTACTCTTGTTTTTGCATGTTTCTTCATTCTTCATTGCGAGCCAAAGCCACAAGTCATCAGATTGCTTCAGTGACTGGAAAATGCAAAACATGTATACTGCCAGATACGGGTCCCATGGGAGGCTAGGCTGGCACTTACAACATAACCTCCCATGAAAGCGAAATGGAAAAATTAGAAAAGAATTATATTTAACAGTGTCTCTGCTGAATGATGTTATAATGTATGAGTTAAATTATATAGATACATTTGACAAATGTGTTAATATACTGGCACTGAATACTATACATAATATACGAAGTATTTTATGACTGGAATTTAAGAAGAAATGTTGGACATGGCTAGATTTAAATGGGGATTTAATGAAATAGTAGCAAAGAGAACTGGAAATTGTGTGTCATGGCACATTTCAATATGGCCAACAGCCCACACATTTACATTTACAATGGACATATTTGTCCTCCTGACAATCCCTGCAATTCTCACCTAGGAAGACATTTTTGGTGATTAACAAGTGTGTTAACAAGGTTCTTAATCAAAGAACGTACTGATTATGTGCGTTTCCCTCGTTAGACAAACTCTTAAGAGGAACTTAACAACAAACGTCTTTGCCATGCACATTCCTGCTTAAGGCATAAGTAGTTGATCAATCTATTTGGAGTTTCACGTCACATGTGTTTTAGCCAACACGTAGCCATCATGTTATCACAAAACTATACTAATATAAAAAATGTAAAATAAAAACATTCCAAGCAAGCGGGATCTGAAAGAACAAGTGGTCCTGATTGCTCCTAAATTGTGAGGGAACTATAGACACTTTCGTTACCCGTGACCTGTAACAATGCATTGTGGGATATATGCGAGCATAGAGTCCAGTGTTTGCATGTTATGATATTTTGCTGAATGTAGAATGTAGTATGATATACTATTTTCTGTAATTATGATTTTGGACATTTTACAAATGCTCACATACTATTCAATAACATGGTAGTATGCAATTTTGGATGGATCACGAATGCTGATAAATGCAAACAACTCTTAATACATGATGCAATACACTCTGGAAAACATTTAATTGGGAGCAAGCTCATTCGACAGCAAGATAATGACTTCAAGTGCACTGTTAAGAAGATCAAGCTGCTGGTGTTTTCAGAACAAGGGACTAGACTCCCCAGAGTCCAGACCTCAACAACAATGAATGTGTTTGGGATTAATTGGATTGAGAGAAGCAGAATATGCAACCCAATTCTAAGACTGAATTTTAGAGGTGTTTACAGGAAAGCATGGAAAAATATCCCTGCAAATTTATTTGACAAACTCAAATTGCGTCTCCTGAAAAGAATGTAAACAGCAGTAACGGCACTAAATATTGAAAGATTTGTTGTACATGTACTGTATTTTAGAGGTTTGTGTGTAATGTAGCATTGAACATATATGTTTGCTGCAATATTTACAATTTACAAAAAAAAACTTACAATTAATATCTTATTTTAATGGAAAGTAAATAAAGGGTAGCTTCTGACTTTTGCATGGTAGGCCTACTGTACATAAATAATAATAACATTAAAATAAATTAAAATACAGCTACTTTGTGTGCATGTTCAGACACACACCTGTGTGCACTCTCTCTCACACACAAAATACATTCACTGAGAACCTTACTAGGATTTAAAAAAAACTTAAATAAGAGTTCTTGTCAAGGAACAGAACTTGATTTGAAAGAGGCGCTAAAAAAAGCTATGCGCTATGATGTGTGCTATAGTCTATCCAGTACTTCACAGGGATACAATGGTTGGTGATTTCTTTATTTTCACAGTTACCTATATTTCATTCCCCAGGCCAGGAGACTGCAGCCTAGGTTTGACACCGCATGTAAAATGCTAATAAATATTGACAAGCTCCAGCATTTCACGCTCCATTTTTCTGGACCAAGGATCTGTGACTCCACAGTAATGCAAGATTTGGAGCTCAAAAGGAGAGCCAAGAGTTGGCCCTTTTTAAACCAAGCTAGAAACATTATTAACACTATATGGGGCGACATTAACTCAGGCAGTAAGAGTAGTCGGCTGGCAGTCGGCTGGTGTTTTTATTTGTAACTCCATCCTAACAGTCTTCCTAATTTACCAAGTCCAAACTTTCAAGCAGCCTTTATTTTGGCTTACTGCATAGCTTACACAGCACTAAGGTAATTACTGTTTTACTCCACAAACACGTGCATTCAAATGTGTTGACGTCAAATGTTTGGCATTTTGACCATGGTGAAAAGAAGTCTGGGGTAAAGCGATGAGATTTCACACAATCGTTGTGTCAAAGAACAGTGTGTTAGGTAAATGCATTTTAATTTTTTAAATATTTTTGAGGAGCAGGATGTGACCTGATAAATGATATAACTGAATTCAGGAAAATAAATACATTAAGGTTTTTTTATCTAGGTTTATGTAAAATGTTGGTTTGGTTATATACTTTGAATAGGATTTCTAGAGCAGCAGTTTGAGTTAGGTGAAGGTCTGACAGACCTGCATAAAGTTCATACACCATCTGTCGGACAAAAAGCGGGTAAAAAAAGAAGCCTTTTCTTTGCTGTGCATTTTGCTGTGAATTCCAGATTCCCAAGTCAAAGTTGGATGAGCCCGAGAGCCAAACGTCACCATAAGGCCCTCCATGTGCTGGTGGATGGGTGCGAATGGTGTGCGGGACCATCTGGACTGGAAGGGAACATTTTGGACGTTTCTGCATGATCTCAGGTTCAACTGAGAGGATGCGCTCAACACTTTCTAATGAGTAAACATCACAAGATGGTCGGAGTCAGAATATCTGGGGGTGGAATACCTCCTGACTCATAACGACCCTCCGCTGCTGCCAGCAATCAGCAGAGCTTAGCCTCGCCTCTCTTAACTCCTTTTACTACCGTGAACTTTTCAATAACTCCTCTGCATTGAAAAGTCAACATAGGAACTTTGAAGAATAGGTTTTGTTTGATATTATGTAGTGAACATTTACTACATTGTGCCAAGCAGGGAATTCACAAAACCTGCTCTGTTCAAAAGGGCATTGCTACTGCAGTGCCAGCCAAAACAAAAATACAGCTAAAACAGATCGGACTGTGCGTGCATGTGCAAATGTGTTTGCTAAGAATGACAGTTGTTCATCATTCAGTATGTAATGTAAAAACAATGCATGGAGATGAATATGAATTTATATGGGTTTTCAGCTTATTTACTACTTGTTTAGTAAAAAAATTTAAACCCACAATATTTACAATAATGTATATTGCTATCATATTTTCCATGGGTAATCTTGATTCCAGGAGTTAAATATTTGATAGAGCATCTAGAATACAGTCCTTTTAAAGCATCTTAAAAAAGAGAACTTACTGGCCTATCCTAGCTTCAGTTCAGTTTACGATCATTTGTTACCAAAAGCTTCTACGCCTGTAGTGTAGTGGTTAAGGTAAATGACTGGGACACGCAAGGTTGGTGGTTCGAATCCCGGTGTAGCCACAATAAGATCCGCACAGCCGTTGAGCCCTTGAGCAAGGCCCTTAACCCAGCATTGCTCCAGGGGAGGATTGTCTCCTGCTTAGTCTAATCAACTGTATGTCGCTCTGGATAAGAGCGTCTGCCAAATGCCATTAATGGAATGAATGGAATTAATAACACAGATTTAAAGACAACACCAACAGACCTGCAATTTGATTGGTGTCTGCAGATTTTGGATAGTGGATTTGCTTAGCTGGAGCTGTTTTCCATTTCATAACACAGGCCAAGATGGTATCCACCCTTCCCCCTTAGCTAGTGAAGTAATCCCACTGCCGTCTCAGGCAAAGTGTACATTATGTTTGCTGGATAATTACGAGACGAGTGGCCAACATGTACATCAGCTTCCCAAACAAGCTGGAGAATGTCCCAGCTTTGACTTGGCTGTCAGGGACCAAAGTGAGGATTGTGTGAATAAAGTCAGGGACCAAAGTGAGGATTGTGTGAATGAAGATACGGAATTTTAGTAAAATGTAATTCTTTGACGTTTCTTGTAAATTCATTTCTGAATACGTGTTTTGTGTGACAGTCTCTTTAGAATACATTAAAATAAACTCTAAATTTGAAGTTAGTGGTAGTTCATTCCAAAGTTTCACTTGTTGGTAATGTTAAACAATTAGCCAATATACAGAGATGGACTGAAGTTGTTGATTGACCTCTGAGGTAGATGACTCAGAAGGGTGGAGTCAAATCTAAGACTGAGCATTTTCCCCCTGTAACATGACAGCACAAGAAGCTTTTTCACTAAAGAGGCACTAGGGGGATTTAAACCAACTACAGCCTTCATCACAAACTGGGAGTAACAGTATGGTACAAAATCTGACAAGCTACAGACGCGGGAAAACAATGATGGGTAATGGAAACTATGATCTGTTGTAGCATAGAAGTCTATTAGCTTGGCAGGCTTTCTTTTCATTATGTAGCTTATGAATTTAATGCAAAACACAAGTTGGATATATTTATGTCAGAGCAATTCGAGCACACATAAATATTTTTAATATGTTTAGAATAACTTTGAAAATCAGTTCAGTTTGCAATTTATTATGTTTTAGACAGTCTGGCTGTTGCAGGTACAGGTTCTGGAAAAATATTCCATTAAATAGTATTAATGGAGTATGATTCAGCACATGTTTGTGTAGTTTTTACTATTTTCATTATAATTCATTATTGATGAACCAGCATAGTGTATGCCTCTTAACCCCTTATGTATCTCCTCTTTTCTTAACACAAGCTTGACAATTTCATACCCAAAATAAAATGGTTACTATTCTTCAACCCTTTTGACTATAGGCATAATCCTGGTCTCTTCTGAAAGGTGGTTTGTTTGTCCTAGTGTCAGAATTACTCCAAGTATTACAAAAACAAAGTTTAGTAATACTAAAACATAAGCTCAAACAGTGGAAGTGGAAGATTTTTTTCTCCCTGAAAAGACTTCCAGTATTTGGATACAGATTTATTGTGGCTGTGTCTGGTGTGCTTAGAAACAGAACGGGGCCACAGCCACAGCACTGGACAAATTCCTTTTTCAAATATGATGACAATAACACCATAAAATGAGCACTCTCTATTGTTTTTTTCTAAGCTATGTCTAGACAGTTTTCCAAAAACTTTGGAGACTCCAAAAGGACACATGGAAACTAAATCATATTCTGAGTCTTCCCAAGGAAGTCCTCTATTTAGACTTTGCAAAATACATTTTGTTGTAAAATGTCAATCGTTTTTGGCATGAAATCTGAAGAACTGTTTTTGCTGAAGCGCAACAGTCTCAGTGTGCAAAATGCTATGTTTTGATTACACAGGCAAAACAATGCTGTCTTGTTTTATTTAAGCCTAACAAACTGCACACTGTAGGAGATTCCAAGTAAACAATGAACATTCTATTGAAATTTTTCAGAGATAGCACGCTTTTAGAATTGTATTATTATGCATTTGGTTTGCTGGACCTTTGCCGTGAAAAGGACACTGACATTACCTTATTTCATGTAGTAGGGTGAATTCAGTTAATTTGGGACACTTCTTTATAAATTCCATTTTTGAGTCTGCCCTCTCCACCAATTGCAATAAGACTGGTGGTGAGGACGGACTCCATTAAATGCACATCTATTAAATGGATAAAGAACCTGTAGGCTTACCTAAAAATGTTGAGTTCCGTGGTTAAAATAATGTGGGATATTAGAAAGAGCGTGTTCCTAGGGTCAACAGCAGTTGAATTTCACACAGGGCCAGAGGGCTGAACATTGGTTGTGTGTTACTAAATCGCCTAAAGCCCCTTCACGTCTTCTGACATTCTGTTGATATAAAACGTTATTTCCTTCTGACCCATTTTATGCCTTTTCTAAACCTACAGAAACGAGGCAGTATCTGCATGGAATAAGTAGTTTATTGTTCACTGAAATCCGGATGAAGAATGCACAGTATATTCGTTACTATGCAGACTGTAATTAAGTCCTGGAACAAACACTTTTCTGCAACTGTAACTGTCAATCCTCCTCCTTTGGCAGATTTTCTTACTGTATTTTTCAAAGCTGAACTAAAACCACCTGCTGTTATATCATTACAAAGCCAGCACGCTGAGTGTTATATTTCATGGTTTTCCCCTTATACTGCACTCAAAAGCAATTTTGGAAAAGGCTACAGGATATATAACTATTGACACAATATCCAGTCCAGTCAAAACTGCGCATGCTATCTAAAATAAGGCAAGAACAGTTATGAATATAACGAATGGAATACATTTTATAAATAGACATACTGGCCATTGATGAATGTTACAACACAATATATTTCTACCTAATCAAATGCATAGTATATTATACTGTGTTACATGTATTGCATGTTATATGTCCAATTTCATATTTTTGCAGATGTAAATACATAATTTTCACCACAGGCTGACCAACATTATCTTACGTACTGCTGTTAGACAGTCCCATTAAAATATATGCACGCATTAATATGACAAGTCTAATTAAAGCCTTACTAAGGCTACAAAGACAGACTTCACATCATGTAGCTGTATCAGAGGAATGTTACTGCTATACTATAAATAAAAGCAGTCTCTTACCTTAGAAGATGTCTGTTGTAAACAGGAACCTGTCTTTGGTCATTTCACCAAAGCCCAATTATTTTCATTATAAAAGCATGTCAATATTTAAGCTACATTATGTACCAAATTTTATTTAAGAATTCTTTTCCAAGTACAAGAGCACTAAACTTACAACAGGAACTGCTGCAGTGCTGCTGATTTCAGAATAACCCAGAAGACTCAAATGAAAAGAGTAAACAAAATGTGATGTGAGAACAATTTATTCACACGATGTTTTTGTGATTTTTTTAAACTGTAGAGATATATGACTCAGGTGAGGCTTTCTAGTGAATCAGCAGGTGCTAAATCTCGGGCTCCAGCCATCTGCGGATCTGTTCTGTGGAATGACACATTGGAGGGAGATCTCCACCTTTTCCCTCCTCCGACAGCTACTGTAGGCTGAAGTCTTCTTCTCCAAGGTGGCAATTACTCACCATAAACAGGAGTGATTCACGCCGGAGCTGCCTTTACAAAACCGGGGCTGTGTGCAAGCTAAATGCCAGTGATGAGATTAGGAATCTGTGAATGTGGTGGTGGAGAAGATGATGATGATGATGATGATAATGATGATTTCTCACAGAAGACAGAGATTGGTCTGCATATTTCTTGGATGGATGTTTCTCCCCCCTTGTTGACATGTGGTCCAGTTTTAGTTATCAATGCTCATTGTCACACCTCCGCTATGAATTCCAGAGAGCGCACACAAGCACATGCACTCCTCCAAAGTTCACAACTTAAAACCAGTGTGGGAGGAAGAGTGTTCAAGTGCAGCTTATTGGGCGGACCTGAGCAACCGACCAATCAGCAGGGCCGACTGGTGAGTGATGGGAGGCCATCATCCCGGCCGACAGGATCCCTCCCATCCCAGAGCAACACCAGAGAGAGAAAATGGTGGATTGGCCACAGTCGGTACTGGCATGGCTAAACATGAGTGCCTCAACAAGATGACCAATCCAGCAGACCATGACATTTTGAATCAATTCACACCTTTAGATCTGCACAAATAACATCAAAGCATCCACTGTTTAACATCCAGTTCAAATGAAATAATCAGAATGTTTGTGCAATTGCATAGTTCCGAACAGACAGCAGTTCTGTCAACAGCCATGTGTGCTGCACGTGTTCGCTCTAAAAACAAATCTTCTATTTTCATCTCAGACTTGAACTGGCATCCAGTCACATACTGCAAAGAGTTATGGCACCGAGAAAACAAGATAGAAATGAATCATATGAGAAAATTGCAGATACTTTTGTTAGAACTTAATTTGCTATCTGTTTGTTTTCTGTTGAAGGGAGCCAGTAGTTGCTTTTCACAACTCTATCAGAATACAATGAGTCATAAGCGGTCTCCTAGCTTTAATGACTTACATATTTACATTTAGCAGTTACAGTATGCAACAATATGGGGTTTGAGTTTAATACTATAAATGCTTTGAGATAAAAAAAATTCAAGTATAGTAATACATATGGGTAAGGTGGTTATTTATGCTACACATTTTCACACTCCAAAAACCATTCATAGAGTTCATATTTTTATTTGATAATTGCATTTATATTTATATTTTAGATAATCAAGCTGTAATTTATTTTGGAGAAAGAAGACAACTAACAATGTCATCGGACACTGTAATACTGAGCATATGAAACATATCAAAACTCTTTTTATTGACACTTTTCAGAGTTTAGGCCCTTGCTTTTTTTTCATTTGTCATGCCAGTTCCTGTGCGTGCATTATCATATTCAAATACATGTCAGAAACACCTGACACACCACTAGAAGAAAACAACACAGAGGAGGAATTTTAACGCAAACACATTGAATCAATATTGCTACAGAAATGCCATAGGAGACGATAAGAAATGTTATTTTTAATATCAAAAAAAGATGTCTTGACACTTTAAGGTCAGTTAACTATTTTGTTTTCCAGATATACTGCATGAAATTATTCAGACCCGATTTCAGAGTATGGCGGTGATGTGTCTTTTAATGAACCATTACATTCTTTATCCGTGGAGCCAGGAGTGACACATTTTCATGTGACGGTGCTGCTTCAGACCCATGATCAGGCTTGAAGGGATTTAGGACTTTTCCAATGAAATACGCATCCAGTCTGAAGAAGGTTTTACATTTAGTTTTCTGTCTACCTTCTCATGGTTAGTCTTTCTGTTCTTCAACCATGCATTACATCCAATTTTTTTTTGTTGTTTTTTTTTTACAAATTTCAGCTACTTTCAAATACATTTTCATTAAAATATTTTTAAATATATTATTTGTAAATACCATAGCTTTTTGAGAAAGTATAAGTAAGAAACCAATATTTGGTTATTAAATGCGCCAAATTCAAAATATTGTAAAAATTGAGCATTCATCCTTGCCCTGGTTAATTAATTTGCATTTGACTCTTTAATGCAGTGCAATCATACTTTATGATTATAAAAAACAAGACTAAACCAGAGTTTTTGTGATGAGTGCTGTAAACTACCCTCTGATTGCCATGTAATCTTCTGCAGGATCAAGAGAACTCAGGCCATGACTATGGAATCAGCCTTAAACTAAACATCCATCCATCCATTATCTTAACCCGCTTATCCTGAACAGGGTCGCAGGGGGGCTGGAGCCTATCCCAGCATACATTGGGCGAAAGGCAGGAATATACCCTGGATAGGTCGCCAGTCCATCGCAGGGCACACACACCATTCACTCACACACTCATACCTACGGGCAATTTAAGACTCTCCAATCAGCCTAACCTGCATGTCTTTGGACTGTGGGAGGAAACCGGAGTACCCGGAGGAAACCCACGTAAACACGGGGAGAACATGCAAACTCCGCACAGAGAGGCCCCGGCCGACGGGGATTCAAACCCAGGACCTCCTTGCTGTGAGGCGGCAGTGCTACCCACTGCACCATCCGTGCCGCCCTAAACTAAACATGAGATATAATAATAAAAATTATAATATTAATTGCTGTATGTACTGTAAACCACCATTATTTTTAGTTCAGCCATTTAGTATGCAAATTGCTTGCATCTAAATGCAGCTGAGCAATTTATAAAGTTATGCTCACAGCTGACTCTGAAAGAGTTTCAGTGTGATAAGTTGGCACTGCTACTGGGAACAACCGTATGTCTTCTTGCACCCTCTGCCAAAATAACTACAACAACGTTGCTATGCGCTATTCTTCCGAAGGAAAACTCACATTCTCTTGTGTACAGCAAAGGCCAAAGATGATATGAAGTGAGACTGGTGTCCTTCCGGGTGTATAGGCCAGGCAATTAAAATAATATGAATTAAAACAGATATGTGCAGCATGCCATATGCAAGGCAGAGGGGTCACTTGTGTCGGTCTGTGTGAAACGTTCGTTTGGCCCTTCATCTGTCAGAATAGAAGATGAACGCCATGCATTAGAGAGCTCCCTGTTGATGGTAAACTAAAAGTCAGACATAAGTCTAAACTCAAATAAGTGCACACAATGTCATTCAAGTACCTAATGGCTACTCCATGAGATATGTTTCCTTTTACAAATACATTTCTGAGTTGGCATCCGCAGTGAAATAATGTGTAGGAAATTACTAGGTAGTTAGCGAATGATGGCTCTCAATACATAATTAACTGCGTATACATTACCCAGAATCTTGTATATGTTGTTGGTGGCAGACGTAACATGAAAAGCTATGAATTGACCTTGAATGTGCGGTCTATATTATCAGCCTTGCTTCACTGTACTGATTTTTAGGTAATATTTTGATGTAAGTGCAAAAAAAAAAAAAAAAAGCTACTAACTACAATAATTCACTATTTCGCTAACCTCCAATGTGACTGCTGTAACTATTGCTACTGGCTAGACCTCTATGAGGATTGACTGGCTTCCCTGACCCAACATTGCTAGCGAGAAGGCCTGTATGCTATGTCACTGGCCAAAAAGGCTTTGCATTGTGGTGTGGCTCAAATAGACCTCTTTCTCTGTATCTCAGCCCTTGAGACTAGAATAATAACTTCTTCTTTTTTTTTAAAGTGTTTCTTCCAGAGAAGACATACTTTGTAAAATATGCCTTATAGTTTAAACCACTTTAACAATATAACACAAACACTGTTGTTTAAAATTTCTTTTTAAACTGCCATCAAAGCAGTTACTGTGTATATGTACTCGTTATGCTGTACTGTTATTTTTCACATCAGTCGTAATTAGCCAATAAAACTGAATTCCTGAATATACAGCACCCAGGTGTTCCACAGATTAAACAGACAAATACAGTGCCCTTCGAAATTATTCACACGTTTGCAAAGGAGGTTGTGTGAAATGAACAATGGAGATAATGAGGTGCACAGAATGCTCAAAAATGGGAAATTATATTATTTTATTCTAACACATTTGCACTGAGAAAAAGAAAAAGAAGTAATTTTTTTGCAGACATATAGGTGCCACAACTATTTCAGAACTTGCGACTTTGATTGGAAGCAGGTGTTGCGGCAAGAGGAGATAAAAGTTGTGCTTTTTGGCCATACACGCCACACCAGCCGTGGTTTTGGCATCGGAAGAAAGGCGCCTATGTTTAAAATGTTCATACCTATGGTGAAATTCAATGTTGGATCTTATGGGCTTGTTTTGCATTTACTGGTCAGTGAAAATATAAACCCCAGGAAGTACCAGGAATTTTGGGCAAAAACCCCACCAGGAAGAACAACCTTGGCAGCACATGGATATTTCAGGCATATGTAAAAGTACAATAGGTCATTTCAGACTTTTAACGGTCAAAAGAGGAATTACAGTAACAAACACCCTCAAACCGCAACACTGTTTATCCCTCCCCCTTCTCTGTGAACGCACTGACATTGAGTATAAATTATATCATAGAAATATAACTTATTATAATAGATGGTTCTAATATGATCCGAATAATACAATCGCAGTAATGACAAATTTTGGGACAATGGCTATGTTAAAGACGTCTGATGACACGTACTGCATCGAGTGCATTGTTATTCAGTGGAGAATCCATGAAACATGCACTGCAGCCTAATCGAGAGGAGTTTTGAGCATAGGAAATATGCTTCAGATGTTTGCTTAAGTCAGGTGGAACATTACAATACAGCCCTCAGATTGCCTGGATGTTCTTCGTTCTGTGTTGTTGTGTTACATAAGCCATGCATGTCTGGGATATACAGTAAATGGACATTAGAGGACTTTAGAAGCGTGATTGGCCACGAATGAAGGAGGAGGAGCAGAAGGGCTTGCTCTCCTAGAGCCTGATAAGCAGGCAGAATGGTTACTTCACAGTTATCGACAGAAAAGGGTCCAAAACTTTGCCCAGCAAATATTGTATTCATTTGGACATAAATCACTGTGCATGTTTTTCTTTCTTTTTTTTTCAAAGGTTTTCTACTTTGTATCTACTTTCAGTGCAGTGGCTAGCACCATTGACTCACAATACAAATGACCTGGATTTCAATCCTGATTTTCAAATTTCACAATTTGTTTTTCAGATACGGTACGTAAACGGATATGAACAAGACTGCTATGCACACCAGTGCCTGGAGTTTTCATTTTGGAGTGTCAGGAAGACTGCATCTGTATCATTTGTATAGAGAATGAGGGGAAGCAGAGTGCATTGTGGGCCAAGTAACAATTTGAAAGAAAGACTGAAGCAGAAAAGCTGAACGGCAGCAGTAAAAAGCAGCTGTGCTACTCCCTCCCTCCTGTGTGTGAGTGTGTGTGTGTGTGTGTGTGTGTGTGTGCGCGTGCGTGTGTGTGTGTGCGCGTGTGTGCGTGTGTGTGCGCGTGCGTGTGTGTGTGTGTGTGTGTGCGTGTGCATGTGTCTGCACAAATCACACTCGTAAACAGGTTAGAATCAAATTAATAACAAACAGTAAACCAAACTCTAGTACATATTGTGAAACAGGACAGCGCACAAGATGTTGCTAAGCAATGAAAACAAAGATTAATACTTGCGCAAGTGGGCCATGACAACCCACCATGACATCAGTGCATTTGGAAATCTGATCTGTCCGTCACGGAAGCCTCTCCTCTCAGTCTCTTTTCCCTTCCTATGTCTTCTCTTCTATGTTCAACTGTTATTTGGAATCCAAATCAAATATGAAAGGTCATCTGGCTCCCTGTAAAACCACAAAGAAAAAAAACAACTGTTACACTTGATGCTTAACAGGGACAAGTCTGTAGCTGAGTGGCACATGAGTGGTACATGACAGGGACCCGGAAGGGTTCAAGCCCTGATATAGTCAAGACAAAATCTGCACAACTGTGGGGCCCTTGAGCAAGGCCCTCAACCCCACGTTGCTCTAGGGGGGATTGTCCCCTGCTTAGTCTAATCAACTGAAACTCACTTCAGCTAAAAGTACCAGCTAAATAACAAAATGATTATTATTATCAACTATTGATCCTGTGATGATATGTTAATTATAAGTATGTAGATCAGATGCCACATGGCAAACAAAGAAGTGGGTGAACTCACACAGGGCAGCTGGTGCTGAGCTGCATGTAGAAGTAGCAGTTGACAAAATCATAAAAAACAAAGCATAAAATAAGACTACTGACAAACAAAATAATTCTACCACAGGGAATTTTGGAAGATGTTAAACTACTCACGCAAGCGCTCAAAAATGGACACACACAAAGGGACAGGCGGTTCTACCTGGCCCCGCTCACCTTCTGTATAATCAGCGTACACTTCTACAATGGAGTCATCATCTGGGTTTATGGTTTATGGGTGTATGGTTTATGCAGGTGACTCACTTCCTCTGGGAATAATTCATTTAATTCTAATGCAATAACTCAATATTGTCAATGCAAAATGTATCTTCATTTACCCCGATGCTCTCTTGTTCTGCGAACAGAAGCAACAAAATGGCTCTTGAAATTCACTTTATTAATCCTTTTTTAAAAATGCAAAAACCTCAATAAAATCCTCCCAGAGGCTCCGTCTTCTGAACCTGAAGAGATTACGGCTCTTATTCTGACTCCCAATCCACACCCCCAAACATCCAATCTATCCCTCAGTCCACCCACTCAGTGCGGGAAACTCACAGAAATGCCATTTTACCGTGTGCACTTCCACTCCTCCAGAATCTCTCTGAACAAGATCACAGACCGGGGGTTTTAACAGTCTGTGTGAATGGAATAGTACCTTTACTTTGGGCATCCTTTCATATGTGCTCTGCTTCCTGTACCTTACCTGCAGTGGTCTCCAGAATTATTGGCACCCTTGATAAAAAATGAAGACAAAAGGCTGCATATAAAAGACAACACAGATAATAATCTATATGTTATCTTCAAACACATGAAAAAAAACTACATACTTTTATTTCAATACATTTAGTCATGTTTCAATGGGGTTTTTTTTCATTAAGTAATACATTTTTTTGTGTAAATCATTGGTATCAGAATTATTGGCACCCCTAACAATTATTGTAAAATAAAATGAAAGTGCATAAATGCATGTGAGAACTGTATTTTGCTCCTTCATGCACATTGCACTGGGGCGGGACCCTATGAGCCTCATCGATATATAACCCAGTCTGGAGGGAATCGACCCAGATAAATCTGCTGGGCCATGATCCCACCTATTGTTACCCATTGTATTATACCAGTTTTAAATCCACTCTGGGATTACTCCAGTAATTCCTGATATATGTTCAAAGAGTTGCTAGTGTGGTATTTAGAAAATCCATAAGCCTTCCTTTTCTTCCAAAGACATTCAGAAGATTTGTTGCACAATTTCCCTCCATTTACCAATCCACATGATATGGTTTACATTTTAAGGGATATGAGGATTAAATATATTATATTCAGTTTGAGATAAACTATATGACCCATGGTGATTAATTCCTTTCTAATGTTTCTGTAATTTTCCAAGTATACCCTGTATAAGACCCTGGAGACGTTCCAGCTGAAAAGAGAGCAAAGCCAATCATTGCCCAATGTGGCCATCTTAACAATGTTAAACTGTTTTGTTTTACCAATACTGTATATAAAGGTGACAGTATATATATTTTTAAATAAAACAACATGCTCATGCAAATATATTTAACAAGACATTTAAATATCATTTTACAAAAATAATCTTGTATCCAATATGTTGTTTGGCTTTGAGTTTAGAAGTGCACCAACAGTCTGACTTTTGCATTGTTATCTCATTTCCACCAAGAAAACCAAGGATACCTAATTAGCGTTTTACAGCAGTAGACCCACTTAAATGTGTGGCAGAGTATTTTCTCAGGAGTAAGCTGGACACAAAAGTTAGCTTGAACCTACCAGACAAGTTTCTAGCCTTTCTGTTGACTTGGAGGGATAAGTGTGTATACAAGCTTTGACCCATCACAAAGGCAATTATTCTTTTTTTAAGTTTCACAAAAATAATTCTAATTTTAGGATAGCATTTAGTTTAAGAATCTGCTTGTGAGTGCTCCTTTTCACACATACACGGTTCCACTACCGATTAGATATTAGGACCTTCCAACACATACATACAGGCAGGATTCTTACGCAATGCAATATACTGGAGCACAACATGGCGCATATATAGTACAGTACACATATTATTACTGTATTTGAGGTACCTTCAAAATATGACTTGATGAGATTAGCCAGATGAATATTACTGTAGAATTGTGGGTACTCTATTTGTGGGGAATGTAACATTATTCAGTGGTAAGCAGAAAGCCGTGTTTGACTGTTTAAACTAATAACCATAAGCATTAAGGAATCATGGAAGGACACATGAGATGAGTTTCCTCTTTGCTTTGAAATGATCAGAAATAGGCTATTGTGACACTGAAAGCAGTGCTCCTTTTTCGTATTGCCAAGTACCTGTTGAATAAAATGTATCAGATCGGAGCCATTTTGAAGATCTGCGACTTTAACCTTCGTCCACATGTGTTGGAGATGTGTCCTTCTCCTGGAAGGTCTGGGCGGATGAAGTCATCTGTCCTTGTTGGCCAACTCGGGGAGAGGAGATACAGCTGAGTGAAAATGAGTGGTGTGTGTGCAGGGAGTGGAGTGTGCTTCGAGCAGAGCCTTCACCCCCATCCTTCCCGCTAAGTCTTCTGCCTTCACCTCCCTGGGTGATGTCATAGGGCTGCTTTTTTTACACCGGGCTCAATGGTGTCCTGGTTAACAGTATGCCAGCGTGATAAATGTTCAGATCTGTTCCTCTCTACAACGGGCCCTTTTAAAATGCCGCAGGGTGTCGTTCATTTCCCAGACTACAGTGTGCCTTACAAAACCTGCATTTATAAGAACATTAACTTCTGTTTTTAATATCCTTCATTCAAGATTATTGTAATTACAAAGATAGTTCAACTCTATTTAGAAAAGTAGTTAAAATAGTGCCTTTTCGTGTAAGCGCTTACTCAACTGTGGATGACTGTCCAGAAATGAGTAATCTTCAGTAATAAAGATGATATCACTTGACCCAACGAAAAACAAATAGAGCTCCTTCTAGGAAACCAGTCAGGTAATATATCACATTAGGAGAATGGATGAAAGTCACATAATCTTAAAAGAGAATTATACTTGATTTTCAATTAAGGCTCCCCCATGATAAACTTGGCAGGTACAGTATCGAGTGTTTGATTGACAGACCTCCCTCTCCTATGTCTGGCCTGTACAGTACATTATGACATTATGGCTGCCATCAGAAACTTGTAGTTTCACAGGAAAAAACACACATCCATAAATTTACGCACATGCATATTAAAAGCACAATCAAATCATAAAGTGCCATCACATTGGAACGACGATCCCAGACAAAGATAATAAACCTTGGTGTTGCTCATGTTAAATAAAATAATTGTCATTCATATGTGCCAAATAGCCTGTAAAGTGCCACTGGGGAAAATTAACATTTTTGAAACCAAGAGGTTTGATCATTTCCCTACTGATTTCTGAAGCCCTAAGTGTAGGCTGTTTCATCCAGCAATTACCTGCAGTAATGGCAATCAAAGATAAATTGGTCTGAAACGGCCTGAGATGTTCTCTGAGTCTTATGAAGCCTGCTGAACATACCGGATTGTTTAGAGCGAGGATCTGAGAGCTTAGGCCAGTGCCCCAGGGTAGCAGAGCTCCAGTAAATCAGTGGATAATGCTTGTGGGAACCTCTACAGGGAATGCTTCATCACTTGGTCAAATGGATTAACTGCCTTATTTCATCTCAGAAATAATATACCCCAGCCCCTCCCAGTTTTTCTTGCAGTTTTACTATATTGTGCACAGAATATATAGTAGGAGACGAGGGTATATTAATAATGACTATTGCTAATCTTGAAATCTGTTGAATTAATTCACTTTTTTTAATTGTCTTAATAACATCATGAAATACACTTAATGCATTGCGTTCCTTGAATGATGTCTAGGAAAGTTCCTGTAAGTACGGGTGCAATAACAGCTGTATCATTTCTGTCTGGTTGGGATTATGGGTGAGTTATTATGGGTCTGTTCTCTCCAGGGAAAGTCAAGATGAATAAGAGGTGATTGCGGTGGAACGGAGAAGGTAAATACAACTTAAAATACTTCTCATGTTCAAATTGAAAATCATTCTCTCCTATTTCTGGTCTGTCATCAAGTAGTTTCACAGACATAAATACGCATCCATAAATTTGTGCACATGCTTACAGATAAAGAACCATCCAAGATGAAATGATCAAAATGTTGTGACTGCTACATTAACTACATTTACAGATGTGTGTAACGTGTACCAATCATAACATGGAGCTGTATAAAGTGTCCATCTGTGGAGGACTAAATGCTCATAATCACAGTGTTTGTTTTTACAATTATTTTCTGAAAATGAAACCAGCTGAGCATGGCTTGACAGTTGGACATTCAACAGACAGCACTACGCATCTTGCTGTTTATGTACGCCTTTTTCCTTTATTTTAGTTTGATTTGTTTATTTAATTTCATTGCGAATATATAGGGATTCAGTGTGATGGCACCACATGAAAATAATACTAATGTAAAGATTAATTTTCAAGTATTTCTTTGAATTCTGCTGCTTCATAAAAGGAGAGTCACTTGGAGAAGAATGACACTAAAGGTCTGTAGAGCCATTTAAAAAAAACACTCCGCTCGAAAAACACTCCACTAGAAAGAGTCCGGACTTCATCAGAATTGGACTTCAAATGTAATCATGACTGAACAGGTCTCGGTCTGCAGTCTGGAAAATTTTATTAAATTTTTACTGCTATGCAATATATTTTGAGTTTGTGTCACAAAACGTAACTATTATGGTGCGTGATCTCTTAAAACGACAGGAAAAGGTCATTTATATACTATTATATGTTATCTTGTCTCACTTTTTAAGGAAGTCTTATTCTGAAAATGTCACATTCAGTACTTTATATCTTAACATGGCTGCAGAAACAGCCTCGGTGAAGATCTAAATGATTTACACAGCCTTTGCACGCACCCAACCCAACAGCCTTTGCTTTAAATGATATGCCAAGCCCAATGTTTATCAGCGGGCAATTACTGCAGCGATTACACTCAGGCTGAGCTCCTTTAACGTGAGCGGGACTATGCCCGTGCACACGGTTTCCACAGGGAGAAGGACCGGAGTGCTTCCAGCGCTGCTGCTCAAAGCACAGCCGTTCAGTTTTACATTATGAAATATCCAGGAGCGACAGAATATAAAATCTGTCCACACTGCCAGAAGTGTATAATCTCTGCGGGAATTCCTACGTTTCCATCGTGCGGAGTCTGTGGAAGTGGAACTCCATCCAGCAGGAGTGTGTGTGTGTGACAAACATCACTTAATTGTTTTTCTTTTCCTTTTCTTTTTTAAACAGACAGGGAACTTAAAGAGTAGACATGCAGACGGGGATTGGTGTTGACTTTAAGTAGGGCATTTAAGTGATGATGGAAGCACACTGTCTGTGCGGTGGAAGTCAAGATTACTGTAACTACGAGGTGAACTCAATCCTAATTTCACGGCACAGGTAAACATGGTTTAATGCGCTTGTGAAAGCAATATTTTCCACTTCATGTTGAGATTGAAGTCTGTTGCACATAACATTTCAGGTCAAGAATTCTAAATCACTATTTTACTTTTTTTGGAAAAAGGCTATATTGAGTTCATCAGGGTTCTTTTGAGAGTTACTCCTCGGAATCATGTACAGACAGCTCAAAGTAGCCTTTAGCCAGGAGTCAGAGCAACTCTTAGGAGCAGCCATTAGATGAAATTCACAACTTTGGGAGGTGCCATGAAACACAAGTGGTAACAATCTCTAGCCTACCTGATGGTTTATCAAGAGCAAAGGATTAAAGTAGCCATTTTTTATACCTTTGGCAGTGTAAATTCCTATGAGTACAGCTTACTTTTGCCACAATTAGCAGAAAACACAGCTATCGACTTTTTTTTCTGCCAAAGAATCAAAATGAGAGCCAAATGTCTTGCTGTGAATGGTGAAATTGAATAACTGATGAGATTTGCAACAAAAGAATACCTTCGTGACCCTTATATTTTCATTCAACTCCACATTCAAGAACAGAACATTTCAGAACTTACAGAACATACAGAACTTTTTTCAGCAGTCTAAGTGCAGGTAATGCAGCCATTCCAGAAATTCCACAGATAGTATAGCCTAAATTTTGTTGCATGATGAGGGTGATGATGATGGTGATGATGATGAAGATGATGACTATTATTGTCATTATTTATGTTAAAGTTTTCAATTTTCAATTAACTGTTTACATTGTCCAGTAACGACTTTCAGAAAAGGTATGCCACACTGTGTCTGCCTTTGTGATGCAGCCATTCTGGCTCTGGTGAAATTGCCCTTGTGATGCAGCCATTCTGGATCTGGCGAAATTGCCCTTGTGATGCAGCCATTCTGGCTCTGGTGAAATGGCTGAGACACTTTTTGAAGTCTCTTAAATATGTTCCAAGTTATGACTACTGCACCTTTATGGCCAAAATACTCATGTTGCTCTGCAAACCGCTTTGGAAGAAAGAGCTATATATACGTATGTGCCTAGTGTGTCTCTTTCCAACAAAGGTAGTGGGTCATACACTGTATTTATTTTTTATTTTTGGTAGGTAGATTTTTGTAAGCTATATGTGTAGGGCAGTGTAACAGGCTTCCATCATCAAGCTGGCATGTTACTGTAAGAAGGTGACCACAATGGTGTCAGACATTTATTTTTGTATTTACTTCACATTTTAATTCTACCATTTCACTTTTTATTTAAAACCTGCTCCTTATCCCTTGTGAATCTTTCACATCTTGTCCGTTCACCTTCATCTTTTCACCTTACTTTCACTTCTGTCATCTCCATTGGCAAAAAGTCTCTCACACCCATTTCCTCTCTCCGCTGGAGACATTTTTTGCACACGACTGTAGTTGTAATATTGATGTCTACAGTAGAATCTCAGGGAACCAGAACTCAGAAAACCGAAACCGAACAGGGTATGGAATCAGAAGTATAACAAAGTGACTGCAAAATGCAAACGCAAACACATTTTTTAAAATTATATCATTAAATCAGAAGGCAGTTGCTAAAAAGTAGCCTACAAGGAAAGCCTATCGCTTTTGAGGTCAAAAAGGACCAGGGCAAATCTCACTGTAGGATGGAAGTGAAACAAGGCAAATCGTTTAAAATCCAGTAGATATTACATCATTTAAGTTTAAATTTGTAAGTTTAAGTTTACAATTTAGTCCATTGTTGGTTATTTGATTATATATGTCAATTAGCCTATTGTTAAATGCCACTGAGGTCATTGGTTTATTATGACTCTAAATAAACTGAACTGAAATATTTCACTTAATAAAATTGGTGCATGTCACTTCAGAGTTGCGAAAACATCACTGTTCTGAACAACCTTCATTCCCGAAATGTTCAGTTCCCTGAGGTTCTACTGTATTTTATTTGATGTATCCAGAATCCAGCTACTGTATATACCGGATCAATATTTATAGCAAATGTACTTATACCAAGCACAATGTTGTTTGTCCTATTGCATTACAATAGCTAAAAGTGCAGTGTCTACACACATTTTTACAGCACTGCAGAGAGAATCTTCAGTCATTTGACACACCCAGTGAATTACCCCTGACAGATGTACCCCAGCTAGGCGAGGATCATAGACTTATAGGAAGTCATGTCGACACTGCAGTGCAAAGGAGCATGGCCCCACTGTGGAACAAATTAATTTTTTAGGAGCTTTGATGAGGGCACAAGTGTCTTTGATGGGTGGAGAGGAGGACAGAGACCGTTGCCATGGTGTCATGTCTGAGCCGTCTTTCTGAAAAGCTTCTGATGTAACACCTCGTAACAGTTTGCGTACTTTGAGCACGGGGAAATGGCATAATGTGTAGTCACAGTAATGGTGCAATCACAGACTGCAATTTTAAAACTATTTACAGCAGAAAATGCTGAAACAGAGCGTACAGACTGGCATCAACAATGTGCAGAGTTAAGGGAGAACCGCATAAGGACTTTCTATCAATATTGTATTTCTTGTTTGCTTGCAAGCGAATATCCTCCTCTGTGATTCTATCAGAATTTATTTTCAAAACATTTGATGTCCCATTTAGCACATCTTCTTTGGGATTATGTTCCCAGCTGACTATATTCTCAAAGTGGTATTCACATCCCTCAACTGAGTACTGTGACAAACAAGTTTGTTTCTCACATTAAGCTGTGGTTTCAGAAGGTTGAGGTGAACTTTGTTTTATCAGTGTCCTGCAGAGTGCATTTCCTCTGGCCCTAACTATGCCTGCATTTGCACTTCCTTTAAAAGTTGTAGATGAGTCCATTAAAAGGTAATGGTTAAAAATACTGAGGTAGAGAGGAACATTGCATATTCCAACATTATCATTGCATGTCAACTGAAGCTACAGTTCACATTTTGTTTTTGCCTGATGTTGATTCCTGTGAGGAATATTTTAAGCAATAAGAGTTGAAAAACATCAGCGATGCATAAAATGTTTAGTTGGAGGTTTTTAATGCTTTTGGCCTAATCACATTTCCTGCCTGTTTGTCTTTCTTGGTAAATGTACCATGTGCAGTGCTTTGCAAATGTCTTCTGTCAAGATTTGCAGTAAACACGTTATTCCCCCTACCTTCTCCGTTCCAAGAATTTTAAGCCAGCCATTTCTTTTACCTAAAGGCACAAGTGGTTTTGTTTTTTTTATATAAGAATGAAGAGAACATAGAAATGATTACTTCTGCCAACTTCACACTGTGCATTTTAGTCACCATTTTTCAAGTTTGGTGTTTCACCTCGATGACAACATTTAGTGAGTGTTCACATTACAGTGCAGTTATTCAGCTGACACTTTTATTCAAAGTGCAGCACAATGCTCATTGGATGGTGCTTCATCCCACAGCAAAGCAATGATCCCAAACATACACCAATGCTCTTTCTTCATAATGATGTTCTAAATAGTTTTATTTGTATTTATTTTGGTTAGCCTATTGTTTTCCCTATGTCTCTGGCTGTTTGTTTTTATTTCACAGCCTCATAAGGGCTTCCTTGACTTTCACTGGCACAACTCTGGTCCACATGTTGACAAACGCCAATAACAGATAATAAGAAGAGGCGTAAGCATTAACAGTAGCTGATTGAAACAAAATACTGGGGAAGACTTTTACTTTCTGAACCTGGATTTATCAACCTCTGCAAATGAGAAGCTTCAAAATCAGGGGCGTGGCTATGGGTGGGTGCTCCCCCCCCCCCCCCCCCCCACCTTCAGGTCTGCCCACCCTTTATACCCAAATGCCAAGAAGAGAATCTGGTAACGGCGCCGTGAGAAATAAAACATTAGAAAGAGGAAGGTGGCAGTTCTCGACAGTTTTTGGACCCCCTCCTCCACAAGAAACTGGCTGAGCTGTGGGAGGAGCTCTGAGTCATATCATGACTCTTACGAAGAAAGACCAGAGCTGGAGATATTTCTCAGGATCTTCAGCTGTCTGCTTCTCCAGTGAACAACAGAATGATTCAACAGTCAAACAGGCTAACATTCAGTTCGCTAACCTTTAATACCAGTGGCTAGTGGCTAACGGAAGGTTGATGGTTCAAGCATAGTCACGTGAGATCCGCACAGCTGTTGGGCCCTTGAGCAAGGCCCGTAACCCCGCATTGCTCCAGGGGGGATTGCCCCCTGCTTAGTCCAATCAATTCTTCACACTGAATAAATAATGGTTAAATAATTAATTATAATCATTATAATTATAATTACAAGAAGTCAGTCAGTTGTTTTGAACTTAAATGTGTTATGATTTGTGCATTTTCACTTAATGTACCTCTGCAGTGGACAGTGTGGCTTCTTGGGGTACTAGCAGCATGTGCATGAAGATGGTATCCATTATGTCCTAGTATGGCAAATGCTGATTTATTTTTCATCCAAAACAGCTTTTTGACATACACCCTACCGATCATGAAATCTCCATATGCTCCTTAAAGAACAGATACACTGGCAGATTAATTCAAGGTGCTTTGTTATGGTTACTATTAATTATATATGCCATTTAACAGCCAAAGTGCATTTGATTGAATCCTGCTGAAAACGTTGCCAAAGCCCATCCACATCTGTTCCATAAAATCAAATTATGGATATTAATTAGAGGCATAACTGATTGGAATGTTAAAAGTCCCCGGTCAGATGCCAGCGGTCTACCACCTGACACATGGCTTCAGTGAATACCAGCTGTGTAATGACTGACAACGTAAGCTACAATCATCCCCCCTCCATCTGAGTACCAATCAAATATTAGCCTACATGCTGTGTCTAATGTATATTTCAGACAGAACAACTTTGGCACACTGAGATAGATTGAAAGTCTCCTGTAATAATGCTAAGCTTTAGGCCAGCAGACCTTCATCAGAGCATTAAAATTCAATTTCAAACATGCAAATAAAGACTAAGCATTTCTCTCCTGTTTCAGTTACTGTAGGCTTTCATTGGAAACTGCTACAAATAAATAACACAACCCCAAATAAATAAATAAAACAAACAAGTGGTGCACACACAACTAGCAATATGGTGAATAATATGTGAATAATGCTTCCTCTTGGGAAGATACTTTCAGAAAATGTATTCAAGAAAGAAAATGGGTGACCTTTTAACTAAAATATAAGAAGTGCACACAGCTATTTTTAGTCACCACAGCTCACTGTACACATATGTTATGGCTGTGTGAGCAAATCAACCAAGAGTGGCCAAGATTCTGATCCCTGCGATCGGATTCAATCATCAGATAACAAGCGAAAAGTCAGAGCATTTCCTTATTGTTACAAAACAAGCAATCAAGATCCATTGATCCATTTTCGCATCCATATTTCAGATTTCATACTTAAGAGTGGACACATCGGAAAACAGAACATTTAGTCGTCTTCTCTGAATGTTGTCTTCCACAAAATATTAAACCTGTTCTCAATCAGTGGATTTAATTATGACCAAAGTCTATGCCTAAAACTAGGTCCAAAAAATGTGTTTAACACCGCTGATTTTAAGTATGTAACTGTGTGGCTTAGAATGTAATCTTGAATACATTTTCATGCTCTGAACTAAAAAGTATATATATTATGTTAGACTTGCTTGACAATGCAAATTAAAAGCATTTGGAATTAATAATCCATAACATCCTGCAAATTAAAACCATAGTCTCAGTGCAAACCAGTTTCCCCTTTTCTTGTATCGTTTTTCAGTATGTCACTAAAATATCTTATTAAAAGTGAACCATTAGAAAGTGTGGAATTTAAATTAAAATCATTATCCATGAAGTATAAATTCATAGATACCATGGCAGCTCTTGTAATATAATATAATATATAGACTGTATCTTACATAGTAACCCAATTTATCTAACTGCAATGTTGCATGTTTAAAAAATGCATAATGTACATTTGTAATTTAGCATTTTGTGTTGAGCACTAAACCATAAAAACAGCATCATAAAATTGTCCTGCAAATATAAGATACAGAATTTGTATGTATTAATCAGTATACATGGTCACAGATGGCTGAATAATACAAGCGCATAACACAACATACAAATTGATCACACTAGCCTCTGTTTATTTACTTAACCTACTTAACCATGGCTGTGTACTAAGCCCTCAGGGTTTTAACATTTCCAACTGTCAAAATGAATTATCCGTCACAAATACAACTTAAATCCAAAGCAGTTTTTCGTGGAGTGACTCACAGTCAATATCCAGTGGGAAAAGTTTGTGGTTTGATATTGGTTTCATGAACTGGAATGCAAACTACTATGGAGGCATGGTCTATCACAATGTCACAATCTTCAGAGGTTTGATTTGTTTATCCATATATTCGCTTCAAAAACTACAGCAAGATTAAAATGGCAAGATTTCATCCCGAGATGAAAGGGATCTTTAAATGGCCAATACTTTCATAAAATATAGATGTATCTTTTAAAAAAGACACCCTTTTGGAATAGTGTTACAGCAGGAATCGTAGAACAGAAGGTGCCATGGCAGGGGACTGGATCCTGAACTGCACAGAGGGATTCCTATATGGTTATGGAATTGGACTGCATCAAGTCTCGTCAACAATGTTTTATTAAATTAAATTTTAAATGTGTAATTTTACCAGGAATTAGGAATCGCTTTTCCAATGGAGAGAAATTCCTCAATTCTTCTAATGCTGCTGTATGTTGGTGGGGGAAATCTGGATATGTTGTCCTCAAATTGCTTTTGCCAATATGGTTAAACAAAATTGTCAGTCAGTTTGATTCATTCTAAGTGAAAAAGTAGACATACCAATATGCGGACGCTACAGTACTTATTAAATATGTTCCCGTTCGCTGAGCATGTTGTGCAGAAAAAGGTGTGTGTGAGCCTTCACATCATGTACACATCTCATCCGTGTCAGGACACTGCTCCTACAGATGAGTTGTACTTTTCCAGTGCCGTAGTAAGTGTTTTGTACAAATAAACATGTTTCTCTGTATGTTGTTGTGAAACTTTGACATGCTAGTCTGAGAGGTAGTGTGACCTGGTTCTTATTCAGGCCTTAATGCGTTCGGTAAGTGCTGTACTGTAAGTGTGGCCAGATGGGCTTAACAATGAGGTACACTGGTGCAGCCTACACAACTGCGGAGAGCACTCCTTTTTCTGTGAGAAAGTGGACATTAAAAGCTTTCTGTCCATTCACCATACATGTAGATTGCATATGGCGGGCGCACTACATGCAGACGTGAATACTGTACTGTGAGTCACCGCATCACCATTTGAGGCAAGGCCCCAACAACTCCGCATCAGATGAGAGAAATGGAAACCTCTTCATGCCTGCTATGCAGTCAAACGCAGTCACCATTATGCAGACCAATGGGTCACACTGCTCATTATTTACACATCATGTACAGCATTACAGAGGTCAAGCACACAGCCAAATTAAGCCCTTTTAATTTTAATCTTTTCTTCTGCCCGCAATTAAAAGAAACCGAAAGCAAACTTCAGTTTAAATGAATAGTACACTCGAGCTTGGTGGTGCGTTCACAGTTTAAACCCATAACTGCGACTGTTGAGGCTTCATTATTATCAATGGTTGCCGTGGGGAAGCTGATGGAAATAAACCAGTTGGCTGAATAGTCATGTGAACAGTGCCGTATGTCGGGATGGCAGTGGTTCCTGTGATATCGGCCGCTTGTGCTTCTCCATAAATAAAGCCTTGTGGAAAAACTCTTCTCCTGACAGGCAGGGAACGTTCTAATTTTACTTCCATCTGAGCCCATATACTTAGTTTATTTAGTGAATTAATTTGCTTTGCTGAAAGGATTTGACCCATATCTTTGTTGAATGTGAGGCTAAGAATGTCATATCACCTATGAAACCTCCAGTCCCCCTAAAATTATTCTTGTTAAATATAATCTGAGCAATTGTTCAATGCTACTAATTGTATTAATGAGATTGTTATTAAGTTTAAGGTACTGTATCAGAGACAGCAGGTCTATACATATATATACATATACATTCACTGAGCACTTTATTAGGAACACTTTATTACACCTAATTATTCATGAGATTATCTAATCAGCCAATTGTGTGGCAGCAGTTCAATGCATACAATCATGTAGATACGGGTCAGGAGCTTCAGTTAATGTTCACATCAACAATCTTAATAGGGGAAAAAATATATCTGAGTGACTTTGACCATGGAATGATTGTTGGTGGCAGACAAGGTGGTTTGAGTATCTCAGAAACTGCTGATCTCCTGGGATTTTCACACACACTAGCCCCGAGAATTTGCAAAGAATGGTGCAAAAAAATATATAAAATACCAGTCAGGAGCAGTTCTGCAGATAGAAACGCATTGTTAATGAGAGATGTCAGAGGAGAATGGCCAGAGGCAAGACAGGAAGATGACAGTAACGCAAATAACCACACATTACAACAGTGGCATGCAGAAGAGCATCTCTGAACACACAACGCATCATAGCTCTACGTGAATAGGCTGCAGCAGTAGAAGTGTATATATACATATATAAATGCATGCTAGTGCTTTGTGAGAACACCTGGCCTTCTCAAGATTAAAATGACAAAATGACTAATTGAGGAAGTTGACATAATACCTTTTACTAATCTGTAATGTGGGATATTTCCTCTCAGGTCACGACTACAGACCACACTGGCCGCAGTGAAAAAGATCCCCCATGCTCCGATCTTCACGTACCCGTAGACACTGCGTGAGAAACGGGATCCTGAAATGAGTGAAATGACCAGAGAGAGCGAGATGTTTAAGGGAACTGCCTCTTACACAGAAATGAGTATCACGGTTTCAGCTACTTAAGTCAACACAACAGCGTTTACTTCAAATAAGGATAGAAGAGCATGAAATTGACAGCAATCACTGATATCCTTGTTTTCTTTTAGCTGTTTTAAGTCAATGTTGAGCGCACTATATAACTACAGAACCATTCTTAGAAAAAGCCATGCCATTACTTTGGTGTGGTTGCTTAGGTTTGTCTCGACTCAATGTAAGGGGGTGACTGTGAAATGCTGAGGAGAGAGTATATCAAAAAAACTATGCATTCAACCCATTGAACTTCAGTGTGTGTCAGCTTCCACGATGTCCAGTGGGGGAGTGATACCTGTAGTGGAGTGGTTGAGGTACATGACTGGGACCCACAAGGTTGGTGGTTCAATCCCTGGTGTAATCATATTATTGGGCCCTTGAGCTAGGCCCTTAACCCTGCTCTGGTGGGGCTTAGTCTAACAAACTGTAAGTCGCTTTGGATAAAAGTGTCTGCTAAAAGACTGTAATGTAATAACGGAGCATCACTATGCTGTGTGTTTGCTGCCAGTGAAGGGGTGCTGGGGATGGTATGTAAAAGGAATGAAAATATAAATCTGGAATAACAAGACTTATTTTGAGCCCTATCTTGTCTCCGGTTCACAAGGTGCTGTTCTTTATCCACACCCAGGAAAAAGAAGGTACGTGCTGTTGGTACAGCGAACCGCTGTTTTTGGCTCGATTTCAACCAGGCCTTTATCTGCACAATGTTGATGTCCACTCTGGTCTCCTGGAAACCACTTCTCAGGATACAATTCAAGTGGCAATGATTATTTAGAAGGAAAAATCTGGAAAATGGTGCATTGTGAAACCCAGTAATGGGATAATAAGGCTTGTTAGACATAATTCAAAGCAGAGTTCTATACTCTCATTTGTAATGGTTTAAAATTGTGCCTTCGCAGATTTCGGGGAACGTATTAATAAAAACACACATGCTCAGTAAATTCTGCTTTCCACAGATTTGTGTCCAAATCCGCCCAATGTTTGTGGCAACCAAGACAATATATGACTCATTACCTTAGAAGTGTCCGTATTAACCCTTGATTTATTGGAGATGAAATATATTTCTTATTTCAGGTTTTATTCATTTTCATGAGTGCCCATTAAATGATATGCTGCCCCATACAGTGTGTAGACCAGTTGGAGATTAGTTGTACAATTGTTTAGTTGTTTAGATGTATGGGAAGGCAGGATTTCAAATAAGCTATCTATTTATATATATGGATCTTTGCTGCCAATAACTGATGTTTGCAAATCACTGGACACCAATGTTGGAGAGACTCATTATTAATAAGCAATATTAAACATATTTCTATCCAAATCTGTAGGATCTGAGCAAGTTAGATGTTTGTAATAGAGAAAACTGAGGAATAACCAAACACCTTTAGGTTGTCACTGAATTAAAAGATATATACACATATTAGAGAAAGAATAAAAGAAGATGCATGTCTTTCCTATGACTGTAGACTATTGGTACAGTTCTAGGACATTCCTGCCGATTACAGTTCAGTCTAAAGCAGCGGGAGTGAAACCGTTGAAACATACAGCTCCGAGGAAAGTTTAAATGGTGTCTGAAATTTCGGAAAAGGAACTGGAAATGTTTGTTTTAATACACGTAAAAGGTTGGTGAATCCAAATGTACATTTATTTTTATCTGATAATTGTCCTGTAGAAGTGGTCTATATTTTGTCTATACTAATCGCATATGGCAACATTGATATGTAAAGAATATCTCAGAAGAAATGGATGAGAGAGAGTGATAAATAGGACCGAATAAGTGCATGGTACACATGGAATATACAATATTAAATTAAAAGTTATTGTGGCTGATTAATTTATAATGGGCGGGGGCATGTTGTAACAACATGCCCCAGCTGTGCTAGTTGTACTCCTGAATGGCTGTTTCTGCTTCCAATGTGTCAAAACCATGCTGCCATATAACCCACAAGACAGAGATTTAAATGACATATATTTTGAGTCTATCATCAGTTAATCAAAAAATACTTTGTTGAAAAAATATTACTCCCACATGAGAAGCCCGTTGCTATAATATATACGTGAAAACAAACCCATCATTCTTGTGCAAATGCAACTATGCAAAATACCTGTTTAAACATGCCCCATGTTAGTTTGTGCCCTGGTCTCCCCTACAGTATTACATTCTCATATCCTTAGTGACCTCAGCAAATCAGCATTTTTGTTTTATACACATTGCTCCGGGGGGATTAGAACAGCAAATAAACTGTTCTAATAAACAGTAAGTTGCTTTGGATAAAAGCACCAGCTAAATAACATGTATTCTTAACTCGTATTAAGCAGTTTTTTTCTTCCTGGCACGTCTGACCGAAGCCCGTGCTGCTCTCGCTGTGGGTGCTCAACGAGGTACAGCTCATGTCTATAAAACTTCCGTTTCCATGCGTAACATGTCTGAAGAATCCATCCACTCCTTACTCATGCATCACCCAGCTGAGGGAACACACCCTCACTCTCTCCAGCTTGCTACTGAAGCTCCTTTGTCACTGTTCTCAAAGCCAATTATGTCTCTTGTCCAGATAATCTACTGTAGTAGTAATAATAATAATAATAATAATAATAATAATAATAATAATAATAATCTCATCTCATTAATGTCAAGGTGAAGACAGTCTACTCCAGAAATAAATCACTGAGGCAGGATTACTGTACTTCAGATGGCTTTTGGTAATAAAGTGGATATAACTACCCAAAAATTAAAAGTGGGTTAACTTAAGGTGATTCTTCTTTTTAAAGCTTTCAACGCTTTAAAAAAATAATAACTTCCAAGAGTTTTCATAGTATATTAATTTACTGGCGCACTTTTCTTCTTTGATCCCAGTAGAGGTACACTGTAAACAAATTCACTTCCATACTGCCAGTAGGTCTCGGTGGGTAAGACACACTTTTCAGATATGTCTTCATGTACCAGCTATTCCTCCCATGACTCTCTCACACCACACAAAAAATCTGAGACTGTGCTCAATTAACACTATCGCTCTGCTCTGTAGAACCATCCTATCCCTTTGAACTAATGCTGTTGAAGTATCCCAATTGTATCAAAACAGTGGCTTTACTGCATTCTTGAAGCCTTTCATACATCTTTTATAACCAGACCTGATGTTATATCTGGATACAAATACAAAGGGCACAGTATAAAAACAGAATAATGATAGCCTTCTGGTATGCTGTCATAGTAAGGTTCCTCTCTTGCAGTTTCTGTTGTACTCGTTTGAATAAACAGGATTATGAAGGAGTCTTCTCAGTGAATTGCTGCACCACCCGTCACAATAACATTCTAGATGATTCACTGATGTGTTTCCTTTGTACAAGCTAATTCACACCACCTTCATTCTTTTCATTTACTTTTTTATTTTTTATTGTTGGATACATGACATCCCTACCATTTGAATAATCCTATAATTACCCTAATAATTGCAATTCCAAGTTAGAATTTGCGATACAAAAAAAAAAAAGACATCCAAGTTGCTTACTCACAGTAGTCAGACCATACCCATCAGCTTTTACCTCACCCCGGTTTGACAGAAACTCGTGGAAAATGGGAACACCACATTATGTTCCTTAGCGAATTAATACAAAGTAGTGCCTTTTATGGTGAAAAGTAAGTTCTGATGGATTGTTTATATCCCGTCCCATTTCCTAAAATTTGCGTTTATGATTTTACATAAAGTGGGTGGGTTTCTTCATTTTAATCATCTTTGAAACAAAACCGTAACAGGCATGTGAGGAACAAACAGAGTTTGACATGATGTAGCTCATATATGTAGCTTTTATATTAATTTTACTAGAAGCACAAAGCAAAGTGCATTGGTACAGTATGTGATTATATCGGCCACGCATAGTACCCCAGTTGCTATTTATGGCGTGGTAAAAAAACTTTTTTTAATAATAATTATGTTTGATTGCAAATTCTTACCTCGCAGTACAAGCTTTCCAACAGTGTATGGCATGCACAATTGAAGAATGAGAACTGTGACTGGGGATTGAGCATATCCCCCAGAATGTTTTTTTTATTTGTCTTTACACACTACAGCTTTACACAGTCATCCATAACATTACACAGTAATATATAGGCATGTGAGTCAGAATTGTAGTTTTCCTTTCTGGTTATTGGAAGTTTTGTAGGTTCATTCATGACATGCATTTGAGAATAATGCAAACATGGTGAAGATTGTTTTTACGATCATTTACGGTGTCATGTTTTTGATATGCATTTCCATTGGCTGTCATAGACTCTCTCTGTGATGCTCATCTCTGGAGTTATAAAGCCTCAAAGTAGAACACTGCAAAGTAGAACATGTGCAAAGCCATTATGCACTGCCTTTGTGTCTGCAGAAAGCATGTAGTCTGTTGACTCACTTGATAATGCCAGAATGGTATATCATTTGTCCAATGGGGAATCAAACAATTTCATTTCTAATACCAGGGTGAGAACTCTCCGGAGTCCGCAAACAACAATGGATGAAATAACTCCTCCAACATTCCTTCAGTCTCATACTGTACTTATGAAAACAAAGTTTCTGTTTATAGGAGCAATCAAGCGGCCTTGGGGCAAGACTCCATCCTTACGTAAACCTACAAAAGGGACTGTCCAATCCATTCCCTTTCTGATTGACACAGACCACTGAAAGAGATGGACTCAGGGTAATGGCCCCGCGATGAACTTGTGTCCTGACCAGGAGCAGTAGATCCAACTGCTTTCAAAACTGAGATACAGTAGCTTATGGAAATGTGGGTTGAGGCTTGGACATAGCCTAACTGCCAGTGAATGTTTTAATGTGCTACAGCATATAAAGCCAAGTATCCATGGTGTTGAAAGGCATACTGTATCTACACAATTCCAATCTCCAATCTGAATATACAAGCCAGAGGCCAAGTAAGTATTGCTAGTTTGTTACTGCTTTCGGCCATGTAAAGAGCTAAGAGTCTGAACCAAATCTGAACATAGTGTAGCAGCTGCAATCAAGCTGGGCCTCGTCTCTGCCCACCATCGTTGGCTGCAAACTAGGCACTCAAAGTGCTACGCAAATAAATATTTATTCTGCATTCTCAGACACTACCTCATGCTCTGCTAGTTCTCGTCCTCTTCCTGAACGTATAGTAATTTATTCCAGAAATATTTGTAACAACCAACGGATAAACAGAACCAAATCTCGAGGGAGCCCGGCTTTGCTTAGAGTTACATTATTCATTACTTTTGTCTCGCTGAGCGAAGATCATAACAGCTCTATTTAACAAGCCGATGCTAAAGTTCATTAGTTCATGAATCAGATATTTGACTGCTTCTAAAACTAAAAACCATAAAACAGGCACTTGCCCTATACATATTCCTCAAATATAACAAACGCTTTTTTAGTATTCAAGCATTATTAATCACAAATTATCTTTTCATTTCACTCAACACTTCATTGTATGTCCCCCCCTCAGTCATTTTGTTTATCCCTCAATTTTTACCCTGATCTCAGAATGGGTTTTGCCTTGTTATGGACAAGAAAGAAAAACACTGGGAGACTGCAGTTGCAGTAATCTGAACAGGAAGTTGCAGACACACGCATCTCTGTCCTCATCAAGTGCTCATGTCCCTAACCAGTACGGGTTAAATCATAATAGATTGTATTATGCGTGCACTTTGGAAAATTCTTATGGGGGTAAGGCGAGGGCTGGGTTTAAATCTGTCTCAGTTAGGATAACACAAGGATATTCACTCCGACAATATGAGTGAAGAGAAAACAAGCATTTTTATCGCCTTAAATGAGGTGCATTTGGTGGGACAAAATTATCTGCATTTATATAGCGCCTTTATCCAAAGTGTTGTACAATTGATGCTTCTCACTCTGACACACACACGGCAACGGCGATTGGCTGTACCAACCAGCTTGTCAGGAGCAATTGCTCAGGGACACTTTGACACACCCAGGGGGGGGGATCGAACCGGCAACCCTCCGACTGCTAAACGACTGCTCTTACCGCCTGAGCCAATGTCACCAGAGCCGATGTCCAGGGGGGATTGTCCCCTACTGAGTCTAATCAACTGTAAGTTGCTTTGGATAAAAGCATCAGCTAAATAACAAATTATTTACTATTATCAGTTCTAACCCAGTCTCTAGCTCCTCGCTGGTAAGGTAAGGCCAGAGCAGCGATACTTGTGGAATAAATCTAGAGCGCTGTGACACACCTACACAGGCATGCGAGCGCACAACACGCCACAGACGCTCAGCGGACAGGAGGGGTAGAGACCCTCTCCTGACGGCTCTGTCACCTACGCGGCCCCGCGTCTTCACCCCCCTGCTCAGCAGCCGCGTCCTCCGGGCAGAACGCCGCCGTACCGCCGCTTCCCCCGTGAGCATCATCATTATCCACTTCTCCTTCCTCTCGCCGAACCCACGCCCACCACGCCGGTCTCTCCGGCTGCGAGAACCGCGTAATCGTCTCCTCGCGCAGGACCGCTCACTCACACACAGCACCGCCGAGCCTGTCTCCCTGTTTATCTTCCACCGGAGTGATGTTCAAAACGACGGGACTGGCAGGGAACCCAGCTACACCTGCAGCTGTACATGCGAAACATTGTCAGGCTGTCACTGCATATAGTATAATACTATATATACTGTGTCATGACATAGTGTCACTCTATATGATGTTTCACATCTGCCAATATGGGCCCTAGTGGTGATCAACTAGCATCCTAGTCGCACACCCACTGCAACAAGTTGTTTACGATGTATTAATTAATTTTTTTTACTGATTTTTATTGTATTTTTGTGCAACAGTTGTGACAGCACGAGACACTAGAAAAACATACTGAACTTCAAATGGCTATTTGTAAAAAAACAAAAAAACGTACAGGGCAAAACTAACCTTTTGACTTCTTTAATTTGATCCCTTCTGCTCCAAATATGTCATCTGTTCTTCCTGGTTGAGTCAGGACCTTTCTTTCCGCAAGGGTGTCAAAATAATCAGCTGTTTAAAATTTAATTTACAGTATCACGTCAGACCATATGATTTTCATTTCTTCGACAAAAACCTTTTCCACCAGAATTATCCCCTGTAATATGCATTGACTTCAGAAGTTTCAGTATCACTAGAAAACCGGTGCATCATCGTATCAACAATATAATTGATATAACCATTATTTATGTTTGATGTCCGGGAACATAATGTCCAAGTCCTTTAACCACCTATATAAGTCAATAATTAATTACATTTTAAATATAGGAGGCTTAGTACTGAGTATTACCACTTGTTCTTATTATTGTACTGTAAATCAAGAAACGCACTTCAAAATGTAGCCATCAAAACATGTAACGCGTGTTCAACAAAAAAGTGTGTATGTTTGGCTGGCAGATTCTCAGCCCCAGTAGCAGTACCCTTGGCCATAGCAGCTGGGCCTTACCCAGATGTGCTAAAACCTAATGTACAGTATTATCAGGTGAACTGCAAAAAACCTAAATACTTTTTTCTTATTTTTTTTACACCAGTGGCATCTTGATTGACCTTGAAAAAAAGATCCGTAATAATCATTTCAGCCCAACTCTGCAGTGAGGTTGGAAAATAACCTGGAGCGAATCACCTTCAGATGGTCTAACGAGTGCAGACTGAAAAACAACACCGGAGTCCTGAAAAGCCCTCCCCTAGCCGGTATGCCAGGGTATTTGTGCTGTTGCTTCTGGCTTTGGCATTGTCCTGAGCGATATAATAGGCCTTTCGTACTGCCAGAAATTACCCTTGTTCGGACACATCCTAAAGGGCAGAGGGGCAGGGATTAATGAAGCCCACATTACAGGATGATTCACCAAGCCCTACCTCACAAGTCATTTAAACGACATATAAGTGAAATCTCAAAAATGAAAGCTGTATTGATATCCTAAAACCTTTTTTATTGCATCACATCAATGAAGTTCTTCCAAATTTAGCCAAAGAAAGGGGTTGTTTAGATTTACATGTTTTAAGAGTACTTTTCAGACTTCCAGGGTGTTTGTAGTATTCCATAAGGGCTCAGTTATCACTGGAACCAGAAAGTGAGGGACTGATATTCATGTATTTTTCATCATCCTGATGACTTTCAGAAAGGGCACTATAAACTTACCCAAGGATTGTTAAAAAAATGGCATTCCCAATGTAAATCAATGGGGCGACATTGTCTCAGGAGGTAAGAGTCGGTTCTTTGCGCACCTCACTGTGGGGACACCCAAGAAAGCAAGTCAGCCTTCCGGTTTGATCCTTGAAAACACAGCCAATCAGATGAACACATAAGGCATAAGGTTGCATGGGTGTGTACAGCAGCTGTTGTAGTACAGCAGTTTTGTATACAATGTCAACCACTCCCCCAGTGTATTGAAAATAATCAAATACTGCCAAAAAAAACTGTTCTTTTGTTTGCAGCAATTTTTTGTTTGTTAGCCTTACAATGTCTAGTATCAATGAGAAAATGGTAGGATTAGCATCCACACAGGATGAGAAATGTGTATGGCCATTCATGAGTAAAATCGGCACAAGCAACAGCATATTTAGTGCATCTTCAGTAGCAGTAGGCAACAAGGTGGAACTTAATCTTGGTATTTCTTACCGTGCTCCTTGTTGACATGGTGAATGGCAAGTGAAAATTGCTCATGTTTAGAAATGTCACAAGTCTAATTTGCAATGACAGCAAAAATGTAACTGCTGCCAGATAAATCACAGAGCGAATCCCAGAGGAGTTTTATTTTTTTAATTTTTTTTAAATAAGGCACATAAGTCATGTATTGTCTCATGAGATCTGTTCATTTTTGTAAATTTTCCTTTAGGGATTCATTATCCAGTTGCTTGTTTTTGCCATTTTGTTATGTCCATATATGGGCATTCCTCATGTTTGCAGTGGAGATACGTAGGTGGCATTGCTATATTTTTTGGAGCAGTCTGTAGCCACGTGACTAAGGAAAATGACTGGGACCCGGAAGGTTGGTAGCTCAAGCCCAGGTATAGCCACAATAAGATCCGCACAGCTGTTTGGCCCTTGCGTATGGCCCCTAACACCACATTGCTCGGGGGGGATTGGCTTAGTCTAATCAACTGTAAGTCACTTTGTATAAATTATAATTATAATTGGTATTATAATTAATTAGTATTAATACTATTTTGGTGGACAGTGTTAAATGGTAGCTTCGCCAACTGTTTTGCAAATGTCATTCTCGCTCCTCGTTTTGCAAATGTCATTCTCTCTCCTCGTTTAAGGAGATATGGTATGTTACATGGGTTGTTCTAGTCCAGGGCTACTCAACTCCTGGCCAGCATCTGTAGGTATTTGCTCCAACCGTGCGCTACCTGATTTCACACATTATTTTACCTGCTTGGTTCAGGAAGAGAGGTAATTGGTGAAATCAGGTGGTGTAGTGCATGGTTGGAGCAAATACCTACAGACACTGCAGCCCCCAGGACCAGGAGTTGAGTAGCGTGATTCTAGTCTGAAGAAAATATTTATTTTGCTTCAGTTCCAGTTACTGCGCTCTGGCTACTTGGGAAAAATGCAGGTCCCCTCCCTTCAAACCTCCTTCAGCAAAAGTGCTACCATTAAAATTTTGAGCTGACTGAAGCAGGCTCAGGAGGTTCTTTAGGATCTTGGCTGTAGGAATGAGCCATTTCCTCAGGGGAAAAAAACATTCTTTGGGGGAGATTTGGGGTATTAGTAGTTGCACGAATGGTGCAAATTAGTATTTGTAATACTAAAGATGGACAAACACAAACAGAAAGATGAAGTGCCCCTACTGGCTTCTAACAAATCATGTTGTGGTGAGGATAAGATCAGATAAGATCAGGCTAAATGTTGTGATAACATCAGAAGAGCAACAGAGTATCTATTCTAGAAATTCACCTACAAAGGACAGTAGGTGACTTGAATCAGTCCAAAATGGCTCCCTATTTACTAAATAGTATACTAATTTTGTCAATTCAGAAATAGAATATTACACACATTTTATGGCACTAGAAACATCCCATAATGCAACGTAAAATGTAGTGCAGAGCAGAGAGGAGGAGTGAGAGGCTGAACTTCAGGGCTGAAGCGTCTGCAGGTGTAAAGTATTTATTTTCCCCCCCGAGGTGCTCATCCTCCAGAGAGAAGGGGACGACACAGAGGGGCATGACCGCCACCCTCAGGAGGCAAGTCTGGCAGGAGCAGAGCACCAGGCATCAGACTGACCAAGTTCAGTGGCATTAGAGCTGCAGTGTCGCGGCAGTGTCAGTGGATCGGAGTGCAGAAAACGAGGACCACACACACCTTCATTCCCAGAGCGACGGGTCGGTGGAGCGGTTTAACCGACACACGGCTAGCCATCGTCACCTCACTGCACCGACACAACCGGGACGCCCGTGGATATGGTATTTGGGGCCCCACCGGAGCCCACTGGAATGGAGAACCTGCGAGGACCCTCGAGAATGCCTGGTGAGGGCGCATGGCTTGATTCGGCGTCCCGTTGGCAGGCCGAGTTGGGGGCCAGAAGTGGGCATATGATACCCATTGCCAGGGATGAAGGTTTTCATCCTGGTGAGCTTGTGTGGTGTTTTCTGTCCTGCCTGGAAGAAGGGCACAGGCTGGAGCAGCTGTTTACCAAGGCGCTCGGCCAGGGGGAGCATACTGGTACTCCATTCTACCACCCATTACATTATGTTATTTGGCTGACGCTTTTTGTCAAAAGCGACTTACAGTTGATAAGACAAATCCCCCCTGGAGTAATGTGGGGTTAAGGACCTTGGTGAAGGGCCCAACAGATGTAAGGATCATATCATGTCTACACCATGTGTCCCCATGTCATATACCGTAACCACGAGGCTACAGGCCTCCCCCCCCCCCCCCTGCAAACCACAAAGAACCACACCACTGGCAAACCACAAAGAACCACACCCCTGGCAAACCACAAAGAACCACACCCCTGGCAAACCACAAAGGCCTGCCAGACCAGCCTCACTCACCCAGAAAGCCGAGTCCAGCACCCTGAACCAGGCCTGGCGGGGCTGATCCAGCGAGTGAGGACAGTGAGCCTGAGCAGGAGGCCCAGACGGCACTACGTCAGAGGAGGCGGTCACCGCGACCTTTAACGGACTTTGTTGTTGGGAGCGGTTAAGTCGCCGGGGACGCGAGACACGCTGGCGGGAGCTGTGCAGCTTCGGCAGAGTGCTGTTCTGCATCACTCCCAGACTACACTGCGTTCACTGTTTCGTTTCATTGACTGTTTTCGCTTTGGTATTAATGATGGTCATTTCATGTTAGAAACGTGTATGCTGTTTTTGTGGAACATCCTCAGCGTAACCAAGTTGTTTGTGTACTGTGTTTTAAGTTGGCCACCGTCATGCAGTTTTATGTTCTCATATATGGGTTTCCCTCACTGTTTCCCATTCAATTCAATCTGATCTTGTTGTTACAAATAAAGGCAAATCACTTTGGATCACTCTGAAAGCGTGTGTTATTCTATCTGAACCACACAGCTCGCTCCAATGCTTTTGAAGGATGACTCCAAGCTCTAAACTAATAAACCATAAACCATAAATATTTTATTTTAATTTAAATTACAGTGTTGGCCATGCGATTTGTGAAAAGACAAAGGCTACACAGTACCCTTTGGCATCTGCACTCGTGTTTCATCATCTATATATACTATACATACTTCACAAGGGACCAACAGAATGTACACTGTCGTTTTATTGACATAGCTCATTAACTGTGGAAACGCTCGCATTTTGCTGAATAAAAAAGGACATTAATCTGTCCAACTTGACAAATGGTAGCCAGCTAACATTACCCTGCAGAAAAAAAACAGCTAGACCAGCTCTACTCAACCTGGTTTATGTTTTGAAACAGCAGGTAGCTGGTATTTCAAGCTAGTCATAGCTGGATTTTTACACCAGGGTAGCTATTGTTTAACTTCACACAATGGCATTCGCTCGCAATTGAACTTGGTTATTTAATTCAATTACATTTTTTTATATTTATCATTCATACAATTAATTCTAACTAAACTGTGCAGGCCTGCATTGTTTCTCCCATTGTTTCCCACTGCCCCTCTCTTTATGGTGGGTACAAAGTGCCAGTGGTGCAAAGCAAATCACCATTCTAAACAGTAGTATGCGGGTCTCCAATGAAGTGAAATAAACAGCGATGTGCATGCTTTCCTAAGTCGTTGATGCTCCTTACATTTTTTGGTGTTGCTGTTTGTGCAAACATTTATAAGTACCAATTAGCTGTCTCAATAGACTACAATGTATTCCAAATATTTTAATCTGTTGCATTAAGGATGAAGTATGAAGTGATATGTCCTCATTTGTTTATCCCTCGGAGTGTGTTGACTTTTTTTTCTGGAAATGTTCAAATTGTGAATTGTTTCAATAAAATATTTAATGGTGCACTGTTTTGCAAAACTTCATCACAGTACTTCTATCTGATCTGTATGTGACCTATATCCGTCAACTAAATGTCCAGTGTACGCCTATACATGTTCTTTGTTACCGGTCAAAGTTGTCAACTGAGCTCTGTCAACTGTATGTGTCAACTGAATCATGTGAACAGGGCAAGTGGAGGCTACGCCTATACATGTCGTCTTACCTGTCAGAGCTGTCCATTACTTTGCTTTCGCTTTTGTAACGGCGCGTTAGTTTCGCCACTTTGCCGAGGGACAGCGACCTCCTCCTTTTTGTGGCGGCTACTACATACACACAAAAGTTTCGATTTGAACCGTATACTGTAAATACACAGTTTACAATAACAGACCTCATCAGACGAACGTCAAATGACCGACGATTAGGGGAAACCTTAGTGGGGTGAGGAGACGGGGGAGGCGTCAGTAAATGTGTGACATCGACACTGGGTAGTTTCAGGAACTAGAGAAAAGGGTGTGTGTTATTAGTAATCAGACAAGCAAAAAGTCCCACAGTCTAACTGCCAGCGAGGGCAGACGAAGAAGCGAACAGAGCGAACGGATAGACTTCCACGCTACTTCTGTTTAGCTTTGTGTAGCAAACGCGTTTGGCATTTCTAATAGGGAAAGATATACGGAAAGAGAGCTGGATTATTCAAACATCACATTGCTTTCAGCCAAAGCACTTCTGGCCGTGGTACGGATATCAAATTCTTTTTAAAGAGGATAGTGGATGCGGAGCCGGCTCACAGCCTGCGTGGGTAATATGTCTACGATGGATGGTATTTCATGTCATATTTCATCAGTCTGACTAATCAAAGCCACGGAGAACCGTTGAGTCACTGGATTTTCTACGGGAAGGTTATTTCTCAAGAGCAAGAAACATAAACTGTCCTTTTATTTGAGTATTACCCGGGATTTCCAATATCCTATCTGTCAAAAGCCTACCCCGATTCGACGTTCACTGTAAGTAGCCTACGCTTAAGTAAATTGTAAAACGCTACGTCGATAAAATTGTTTATTTCTTTATAGTAGCCGATCGCCTACTCATATAGACACTATTATCGTCGGAAATCAAAAGCACCCATATATGCTGGTTGGGGAAATAAAAATAACCAACTATTTTAACAGTAGCCTAATAAACCAGTGTTCTTGAAGTATTTTTATGAATAAATATAGGTTACATTTAACTTGAAGAAATCAATTATTATGGAACAACTGCCAGACCGGTATCGTACATCATGAAAACATTAAAGAATCCTGGTTTGTATGTATGTACAGTATGTAGGTTATGTGCGCACGTATGGTTTGACAAGGAGACTTATGAACAGTTGTCGCCTAATCAGTGTGACGAAAATCGTAAAGCGAGTACGTGCGTGAGTATCTGCGATTGTAGAAGGTCGCGAGGAGTCATTTGGAAGCTTGTTGCTCTGTGTGTTAGGCAGGTGACAATGAACTCAGATCGGCTGTAGCTTGATTCGTTATATCATTTTGATGCTATTCATATTAATTCGGTCACAGTATTTGAAATGTGATATTTCGTTTTCTTAACAGGTGTTAAATTTGAGATACATAACAACTATGCTCCAGCTGATAATGCCTTTGTGGAAAATCTCATGCACCTGATCCAGTCTAATCAGATTATGAAGATATTGCATCACAGTGTCAATGACGGGTAAGATGGAGACCCCTTTCTATCACGATGACACGCCAAGACTTCCCAATTTTGGACAAATTTCAGATTATGAAAGGTACCAAAGCCACAAGATGATGAGCAAAAAAAACATGGCAGGCCACCATTTCCAAAGCGCAATGGGAGGCACCTCAACTCTAAAACTCCATGAGCAGCCTGGAGCCAATGGCAACATTAACCCCAATAACCTGGGAATCAACAGCAACACAAACAGCTCTTTAATGCCTCCAACTGACATGAACCTGATGAAGCTGGCGTCCCCCGATTTGGAGCACCTCATAATCCAGTCTAACCACGGTCTGGTGACAACCAGCCCGGCGCCCAGTTCCACAGGGGGTCCCTTCATGTACAGGAACCAGGCCACTAATGAGCAAGAGGGCTTCGCAGACGGCTTTGTCAAAGCCCTGGCCGATCTTCATAAACAGAATCAACTCATGGGGGTGCCCATGTCCCCGTCATCCACCCTTCAAGGTCAGTACCAGAGGAGTCTCATGTCGAGTGGAGATATACCCATCTACACTAATCTCAACAGCTACAACCCCAACCAGATCAGCGTATCCGCATCCTACGCCGGCGGCCAGCTGCCTTACACGGCCACCGGCCACGCCTCGGGTCTGGGCGGGCAGGGGCAAAGACCCCACTCCCAGGGCCGCGGCCTGGACGCCCCGCAGACGGTCCCGGAGGTGCCCCACCCGCCGGGGGACCCCAGCAGCTCGCCTCCCTCCCTCTCGCCCATCGACCTGGACACCCAGGAGCGGATCAAGGCGGAGAGGAAGAAGCTGAGGAATCGCATCGCCGCGTCCAAGTGTCGCAAGAGGAAGCTGGAGAGGATCTCGCGCCTGGAGGAGAAGGTGAAGGTGCTGAAGACGCAGAACTCTGACCTGGCCTCCACAGCCAGCATTCTGCGTGAGCAGGTGGTGCAGCTCAAGCAGAAAGTCATGAATCATGTCACCAATGGGTGCCAGATAGCAGTGAGTTCAGCCACCATGGCCAAGAGCGGGGAGAGCACCAGCTGCTGAACTTGAATGAAGAGGTGGCTTTGCCATTGCCGTTTGAGTCAGCGCCGTTGAGCAATTATCAGAAAATAATAATAATGATTATTATTATTACCATGGCAGCTGAGGTATGGAAGAGGGGAGGTGAGGAGAAACCCTGTTTTCCTGACTTTTAACACCCCCAAATTTTCCACATGAGCCAACGACAAACTTTGGACATAAGACATCGGACGTCTGTTTTTGACAAATGTACCACAGATTGGCTTCTCCGTGCTCTCAGAATGGACGGCCACATAATTCAGATTGTTACTATAGCTCCTTTGCGTTCATCCTACGCTCTCTGCGACAAGAAGGGAAACAACTTTAAAAGTGCGACACGTGATAGGGCTTTGTTTGGATCCAGTCAAAGACAGAAAAGGGAATCGGCTACAGGCTGAAGTGTGGACAGGCATTTCAGAGTATCGCAATGGATGTATTTGGGATGGGGATAAAAATCTGGGCTTCATTTTAAAAAAAATTTTAAAAAGGGAATCTGCACTTTGGAGCTTCTGGAATTAAATCTCATTGGATTCCAAAGGGGGAAATTATTACCTTTTGTTTCAAAATAGTGATTTATTTCATGAACATGCACCTTTAAGGAAAGCAAGACAGAGAAGGGAAAATTATTCTGCTTTACAAGCACTCCAGTAAAATATTATGTAATGAGGATGAGCGATATAATGTGAATTTGAAGTTCTGTGTAACGTGACTTTTGTTCTAAGTAGGTCATATGTGGCACTTACGGGCCATGAGTTTATTCCTGTAGTTGTCTCGGATAAAATATATTTCAAAGTTAAAACCATTATCTAGTCAAGTGTCCCCACATCATTGAACTTGATATATTTGAGCGTGTTGTGATGTAGTTACAAGTGCAGATTTACTTGTTTGAGTCACATCTTTACAGTATTTTGGAATATATTGTTTGTTTTTGCTTCTTATTGTGAGATATATATGGAAAAAATGACAATATGAAATGAGAACATTTTTTAAATACTCAATTTAAGTGTGGACAATTTGTCTGTGTTTATTATTTAATAACTTAGGTAAGTATAATCGGATCCAACACAAAGCTACATGGTGTATGATATTCTGAAAGGTAAAGCGACCAGTTTATTATAACAGACTACTTTTGACGGTTGTGTGTTATTGAGCCTGAGTGGGCTTAAAAGATTCTTCTGCATTCCAAGGCAAAGATCTTGCACTGCATTTCCCATAAGTGTGCCTAGGAGAAGCGTATTTACAAACGGTTAATACTGCGTTCTGTGTCTTAACCTTGTGTTTTAATGTTTTGTTAACATTGAACAAAACTGTCAGGCTGTCATTTTGGATGGCATCAACTTTATTTAACATGCTGTGTTCAATTTGCACACTGTCCAGGTATTTAAACGATGAATAAGGCTGCTTGTAAATGTGGGAAACAACCGCGGGACCAACCGAGACTGGCATGAGACTGCGACAAGGGCTTTTGATCAATAGTATCTTGTTTGTACTGTTCTGTTTTTTGATTTTTTGGAACGATCTATTTATGCAAAAATCCTCTAATATTTATGTTGTACGTGTAAAAAGTGTAAAAGTTGAATTCCAAATGTCTTGACATATTATTTTGAGAATAATATTGCACATAAATCAAAACATTAAATGATACCTAATATTTATTTTTTGTCTGAGCATGGACTGTGTACAGAATATTAGAATATGAAACTACAGTGTCTTCAGGACTGTAGACATGAGGGCCATTTATTTCTGGGTGGGGGAGGGGGTTGTTTCCAATAAACTGACGGCAGGATACTGTTTGATTTGAGTAAAATTAATCCAGCCTTCATCCATGTTCATTATCATCTAAAATAGAACAGTCCGGAACTCTGACTGGATACTGGATGAATACTCATGCATATGATGCATATGTTGACACAACATAGTTTTCAGAAAATATACACATTTGTATGAGCATTGCATTCAATTTTTGGTGTACTGAATCCTTAAATATTTATTCCATATCATACCTATAGATGTTATTTATACATATCTATATTCATATGTTCAAATTAATCTTTGCAAACATAACAGGATTACTTTGAATAGATTTTGAAAATGAATCTTGCTTAGGATATATTTATTTTTGGAAACTTGCATAAGGCTTTTGATGTTGACTAACAATTCTATTTTTGTACAAACAAATTGAAAAGTTCAGTGTGAGTGCAGTAGTCATGCAATTTTCCAGAATTTCTGAATGATTTAATGAGGATGGATTAAACTGGCCATTTCATTTTTAAATGTTCCTTCAGACACCAGAAGTTCTTGGGCACTTCTTTCAGGTGAAATACTACTGTCTTCACATAATAGATCAAGGACGGTCTCCGCTTATTTTGAAGCCAAAACAGAATGATGCTTTTACTATGATGAAAAGCCATACATATGTACACCGGTTTGAAAACGCTTGTAAACAGCAAAGTATTACGTCTCAGTAACAGTAAAACTTTCATGTAGATGGTACAGAATTCACTCACTGTATCACTGCCATAAACACAAATAAGAAATTCTGATGCAAATAGCAAGTGTTTTTTTTCCAGAACCACAAAGGTGTAGCTTTGTACAGTATTGAAAATACTTTTTTCTGAAGCTGTAGTCGGGTCAAATAATCTTTTCAGTTTTTAGGTTTTGCTAAAATTACAAGCAGTTAATTTCCGTAGGATACAGAGGTAGGGTATTCATTTTGGAGATTCTAGTTTTTAATTTGGCCAATCAAATTTGTTGTATTCACATGCTTTAAAAACATGATCAATTTGATCAATTACCTTTGTTTGTAAAACAAAAAATATTTTTGAAAGATTAAACAGCTTATTTTCGGTACTTGTTCCATCTTGCAAGTGAAATATTTTCCTGAGACCAAACGTATTCATTTTTGCACATTGTGCTGAATTCTGGGTAGTGTGTCACATGAAGCCCATGTTGAATATCAGTGTTAAAATCAAATGTTTCTTGATGATGTGGAAAGAGGGACGAAGTATCTACCTGTGAGATTTGCATATAAATTCCCTTCATAAAATAGATCAAAAACGTCCTGCTGAAAACAGATCCAAAAAACCCACATTTAATTTGTTCTAGAAGTGACAGAAAATGATGACTCAAGGGTAACTTGCCTGGCTTTGTTCAATTGTTTATTTTTTAAATACTGATTGTTTTGCTTTTAAATAATATGCAGTCCTGTTAATTGTTAACTGTTTGATTGAGCTTTCAAAATGAACAATAAATGGTAGGTTTCAAAAACTGATTTTTGTTTCTGTCATGAAAGGCTCAACACATTTCTCAGCATAGCTGCAATGTATTCCCAACTACTGTAATATATCCTGAATATATCCACAAATATCCCTGGATTTAGAATCTATATGTACCTAGGAAGGTAAATAGTATTTCTACATCAAGCTCTGGGTGGGGAACATTGAAGGCTGTTTCAAAGCCAACTTCCTAAAGCCATATAATATAATCAGAAATTAATAAGAGAAGTCTGTGGGCCAATTTTGACACCTGCACTGGCGCAAACACAGCTGACACAAGCACAGATTGGTATTTTGGAGCGAGACAAGAACATAAAATACCGTTTTGCCAAGGTTGGTATTTTCATCACTGCTTTTCTAGCACTTGCGATGGGAGGGTGGGTGGAGGGTGGGCAGGAGGAGTCGATCAGGGGTGGGGATTGGCACAAGTGCACATCCATTTTAAAGGATCTCAATCCTCCATCACAAACCTGGACTTATTGCAAATGCAGTAATGCTCCAGCAAATGTACCCCAGAGAGGTATTACAAAAAAAAAAAATCTAGATATAATCGAATATGTTGTCGAGGCATCGTGGTATATTCCTGGTATATTAGCTAATATAAAATTCAAAATAAAGCCCACAAAAAACACGAAATGATTAATAATCAAGCAAATGTTCTACCATCTGCTACGTAAATCCATCTCTCACAGATCAATCATTCAATCACGTCACTGTAGTCCTGCAAATCACGATGTATTGCTGGCAAGGTAGCCTATACTGTAAATACTGCAGACAGAACAGCACACAAGCAGTACAACACAACCTCACAAAGAGGTGCAACAAGTTTAAATTACAGTCCAAGTTGTTTTCTCAATAGGTCAACACAAAAGCATATTATAGTTAGTATGTTGTATGTCACTCTTTTAACAGTTCTTTGGAATACATGCTGGCTGTAAATTAAGTATAACCAAAAATTTGGACGGATTTGGTGGTATACTACTATACATCTCTTGCTTCAGGAAATATAAATATAAATACTGCACATTTTGCAGACTTTAATCAACTAAAAGATCACACCCTACAGCTTACATTTATTATTAAAAGTAGTTGTCTAAGAGGCCGTAGTAGTCGCAGTAGTAATATCTGTAGTACAGTGACCCTCATTATACTGCCAGTTAGAAACAAACCTGGATGAAATACATCATTCTTTTGGATTCAAATACTTTTCTACATTTTGCGTATTGAAACCCAGGACATACTCTCAAAAAGAGCACTGCCATCCTTCCGGTCCTCTTGGTTGGCACAATTGTACCAGGCAAGTTCAATTGAGCACAGAAAAATGCTAATATTTGAATCGAAAAAGAAAATGACATACTTGACCCAGGCCTGGTAACTTAGAATGGCCATAAATGAAGTGGAAAAACCTTGAGTGTAAATAATGAAATAATCAGACAAGAGAGTATCCAATTGGAACAAGTGGAGCATGTGCCGCACAAAACATAAACTAAAAATGGACGATGAGGGTAATCACAAATGCATGTGAGGCGTAAATGTAAAGTGTGCAGCGTTGCCGCACATTGGTAAACTTTTGATGAATGCTGTGGTATATTCATGAGGCCCACTGTCTCAGATTGAATCCGGACTATGCTTATGTACTGCATGTTAAAGCTGTATATGAAAGGTCCTCCTCAGACTCCATGGCTAAAGGCCATTTACCTGTGCTTTACAGACTTAACCTTAGGCTTAGTAAACAGTATAGGATTAATAAAATGATGAAAAACTATCTCAGATGTTTGTAAACATTGTTACGAGAAATAAGACCAGGGGGGTATATCACAAAGCAGGATTACAGAATTGGATACGTTCACAGAGTAAAACCTGGAACCCTTCCAAACCTGGAACATGGACTGTAAAACAGTAAAGTAAAAACAGCTGTTCTGGGTTGTACTTGATGAACTTATCCAACTAACTCAGTAGTCGTGCTTTGTGATATGCCCCCAGAACAGGAAATAAGGAAAATAGAACAGGTAAATGGTCTGCAATTATATAGCGCCTTTATTCAAAGCGCTGCACAATTGATGCTTCTCATTCACCCATTCACACCCGCACTCACACACCAACAGCAATTGGCTGCCATGCAAGGCACCAACCAGTTTGTCAGGAACAGTTGGAGGTTAGGTGTCTTGCTCCGGGACACTTCAACACACCCAGGGTGGGATCGAACCGGCAACTCTTAAGCAACATGGGTAATGGAAATGGTTAATGTAATGTGCGAAAAACTCCAACCCCCCGCCAAAAAAAAAAAAACGTGTGAAAAAATGGCTGCCATGCCAGAATAACCCCCACAAAGATTTAAAATTCACCTTCAACATAATAAAGAAAACAAAATTAAATAAAGTACTGTCCTGATGGAAGGATTTTGCATTCCTGCTGTAATCTCTCGAAATAACCGGAGTTACTAGTCCTATGGCAAATAAGATAGATGACAACTGTAGTTCAATATTACCCTCAAATTGCAGATGAGCGTCTGCACTGTAACCTCATATTCATGTTCTGTTTAAATACTTACGGCCTGCACTGTCTGAGTAGTCTTAACTTGCTCTGGAAAATACTGCTTAGAAGATCCATGTAATTGTACATAACTCACACTATTTCCACCTGGAGAAGAAAGAATGCTATATTTCTCTAGCACTCAGAGAGATGTGAAACTTCTTTTCAGAAAATTTTAGTCTCCAGTGGTTTTTGATTGTTCAAAGTAATGACCAGATGTGGAACCAATTCTTGAAAGATGAACAAATACTTTCCGGTCATAAGATTTATACTATATTACATATACAGCACACTCAAAACGTATGTAATGTTTCTCACATCGCTAATGTTTTTGTTTGCTTTTTTGTTTTTAGGGGGTAAGCAATTTTTTTGACTCGTACAAAAAGGTTAAAAGAAGCAGACTCTTTCATCCCCAGTATTAAATAATTCCCAAATAAAAAAGGCACAGGAAAGAAACCATAAGACCTGACTGTAATTGATAACAGTTTTAAGGGATAAGCATATACTAGTTGCAGCCCCATTGGAAAAATGGAAGTGACAATATCTTTGACTATTTGGATATGCTGTATAACCACTTTGACGTGCAAAACAGTTCTGCTTGCCAAATGTAACACAGCAAATTATTCTGGTTCTTAGCAGGTGCCCTTAAACAAGATTACTTATATATAGGTATTTATTAGATTTATTTATTACACTCCTCAACCAAAACCTCTGGCACCTTACTCAAGCAAATGGTTTAGCTGGTTGACCAGTTCAGACCAGCTCCCAGCTCAACATGGTTTAGCTGGTTGACCAGTTCAGACCAGCTCCCAGCTCAACATGGTTTAGCTGGTTGACCAGTTCAGGCCAGCTCCCAGCTCAACCTGGTTCAGTTGGTTGACCAGTTCAGACCAGCTCCCAGCTCGCCATGGCTTGACTAGGTCAAGCTACAGTATATTTTGAAACAGCTGGTTGACAAGCTACCATACCTAGCTCATACCTAGACAGATCAGCTTATGATTGAATAAGCTCAATTTTCAAGCCGGTCAAGCTGGCATAGCTGAATTTTACAGCAGGGTTATATAGCCAGCCTGAAAGACCAAACCCTGAATAGGCATGCAGCATGAGAACTGGCACAAATTGAACACAAAGATCTTCTCGTATTTTTGGCTACATCTCAGTGGTTGTTTGGTTTCCCATAGGTATGCATTGGCAAGGGTAAGTTACCACACCCATTCATATCAAAACCTTGTCAAACTGCTTCTGGAGGAGACGAGAAGCTGTCAATAGCCAGAACATTCTTCTAAATTTCATAACATCACAAACAAATACTCTTGTGAAGGCCTGTGAAAAATATTCAGTTTCATTTTTTTGGTTAAGGCAGGTCATATATTGTTCAAAAGGTTACCACATTAAAGACAGATGAAAGAAAAATAAAACCTTCAGATCTAATATAATCTATAATCTAATTTTAGAGTCATTGTGAAAAATTAGAAGGTTGAAAGTATAGAGACAGGTTTCAAAAGTAAGCAAAATAACAAGTTGAGCACATGTGGCATCGTGATAAGCAAACACAAATACAAACACAAAAACATCCTAAATGTTCATGTAAATCTTCATTGTTGATTGCAACAGAAAAGTTGTCCCTTGATTTATGACCAAAACTAGTGAATGCCACCCACAGACAGCCTTCAGAGCTTTCCAGTAAAGAAGGCTGAGGCTTTCAGTTAAGCACATGGAATGAATGTACGTAGTTCTGAAAGTGAAAGCCAGATGCTGCAGCCGATCCAGAAACAGGAGTCACAGGGAATTCCACTGTGTCACATTTAAAACATGAAATGAGTTTGCCCTTCCAACAATCACAAATGACAAGGAAATCACCAGGGTGCAGGAATTTACTCAAGGAAGAACATGTAGTGCCCATTGCATTAGGATAAAGGTTGTACTGAACTAAACTTACTAGGATTTATAAATAACCGAATGGTTTCACACAGGCTACATATTTACATAAATTAAGGAGAGAACCTTTGAAGGTCTGTTGTTAGATATGCGGCAAAATGTGAAAACCTGACAGATGGTGTGGCACAAGCAAAATGGCAAATGAAATCACGTAGGGGTGTGCAGAGACGACGCCATCTCTATCTGTATCTGTTCAAAAAAGAAATGTATCTGTATCTGTATTCACAAACCTGAAGTGGGTGTCACTTAAACAATAAGTTTTGTAAATCACAGAAATGACAAACTTTATAACATGCAATAGTAGTGTTTTCAAAACATAAAACTATTAATTATAGTATAATAATATTATTAATAATAAGGCTGGGTTTTTTTTTACAAATAACGCTAACCTATGCTTAATTAATGCCCTTAAAAATATGACCTATGTATGTTGATTACAGAGAAACTGCCTTACTGAAGTACATATACATCATGGACACTTTTTAGGTTTTTGGTAAGCAACGTGTTCGATTGTCGGCATGAAAATCAGATTCCACAGAATATTCCTTTCAGAAATGCATCATATTACCTTTTTGGAGCACAGATTTCCAAATTATATTTTCCTAAAGTTTGACCCTTTGTCTGTTGTGTATTCCTGGTTTATTATAAGCTATAGGGAATGACTAATTCCCTACTTCTGCCTACCTCCCCAGCCCACGCAAGAGTATAAAGGATTGTGGGTCAATAACTGTCATCCAATCTCGCCCAATTCTGCACTCAACTAATTGCAGGAAGAATCAACAGAGGTAGGTAAGAGGGGGAAGATATGTGCATCTGAATGTGAACACTATCATTTAACCTAGCATCACAGAGAAAATGTGCCACATTATGTACAAGTGTTCAGTCCATTAGGACAGGATTCTTAGAATCTGCAGTCACGTATTCCTTGTTCTGTTTCATGTTTCATGTCCTGTAGCCTAATAGCTAAGGTACATGACTGGGATCCCGAAGGTTGGTGGTTCACAATAACATCCATGCAGTTGTTGGGCCCTTGAGCAATGCCCTTAAGCAATGCCCTTAGCCCCACATTGCTCCAGGGGGGATCAGCAAAATAACTATAATGCAATGGGTAACCATTCTTATATTTGGGCAAGCATAAATTTCGTTTGTTGCCCAGTTGGGCAAGTGTGAATATAAACCTTTTCACTGAACCCTGTCTTATATTACATTTCTGCTCTTATGTGTCATAAAAATAAACACACACTTTTTTATGCAGACATAAAAGATGGATGTGTTGAAGACTTTTCATCTGCATATGAGGGTGGGCCTCCACCATTTTGTGTGACTACATTAGGTCAACACTATTCAGAAGAAAAGTAAGTGTGCGTAGTTTGCACCAAATTTCTACTACACCGTTTACCCTTCCAAATTATTTCATAATAAGTGATATCATGAAAGGGTAAATGAGGTGAACACTTGATGCCTAAAAGAGGTCATTGGCGAATATAACAGTCGCTGTCTGGTTTTGTCTCAGAAGGAAAGCCCTTGTACAGATCTAAAACCGCACAGGTTCAGGATCCAGTCAGTTAAACATTCTGTAGTAATCTTGAGCAAGAGATGTAATTCCAAAAACTGTTTGCTCAGGGCGGGTTTGGGTGTGTTTTGTTGGCTGTGGCATCAGTTAATGATTTGGGGAGAGTGGGTGAGGAGGAACTCTTTTTGAAACGAGGCTATGTTGTATTGTGCGGGGAAACTGACTTGGACAAGAAGGGATCAAAGGCAAATGCATGCAGACATCTGATTACTGACGGATTGATGATTAGGTTATTATATTAATGCTTCCACTTTCTGCCATATATTCTTCCCAGTCAGTGTTTATGAATTCCCCTGTTTACTGTGTAAACAGACCTACTCTGTCGGTGCTTAATTTTCGGTGCATTTCAAACAGCCTTTGGTCTCCATCTGCTTTCTGATTAAATTCAAAGGGCTTTTCCCCAGTTTGCTTTGCAACTTCTCCAGGAAGCGGGGTACTCAAAAGGACAAACCCACAACTCAACACCAATGTACCCTACACAGCACTATGCATTTTCTAGTAAGCTTTAAATAAATATATACTAAACGGTTGGCATTTATACAGCGCCTATATAAAAGTGCTGTACAATTGTTGCTTCTCATTCACCCATTCATACACACTCACACACCAACAAGTTACCAACCAGCTCATCAGGAGCATTTAGGGGTTAGGCGTCTTGCTCAGGGACACTTCGACACACCCAGGGCGGGATCGAACTTGCACGATCGAACGACTGCTCTTACTGCCAGAGCCAATGTCGCCCCTGCATATATACTAGAACCTGTATATTAAATTTATCAGCTGGTGAAGTATGAACTCCACAGGAGTGCGGAATGTAGGCTTGTATCCATGCACTCCGAGACCAGCTTGTGAAAATAAAAAAACATGACAAGACAAGAAGATTTCTTTCAAAGAAACCAAACGGAGAACAGAAGTTGAGATGGGCGTAGCAGAATGACTGGCCATTCCAAATTGGGGGTGAGAAACAGCGCCAAAAAAGCATTAAAGAAAGAGGAAGAAAAGCACATGACTGTGAGGATGACAAAAGTTTTGCCAAGGGTACTGTGTTCATACGAGGATAAATGCTTGGCCAAAGCATCGCGCATAACTTGTTTCCTGCCAGGTATGTCTGAGCCCTGCATACCTACAGGCATGTACTGTCATGTGTGCATTTGTGGGCCATATTTACAGCAGTGTGATTAAGGTGCAGAGTTTGTGTCTCACCATGTCTGTCGGTATGGGTAATGTAGACCATTAAAGCTCCAGTATACTCAACTGCCATTTCAGCTACTGTCCGTGGCATGCCGTCATGAGCGGCAGGGAGTTAATTTGCTATGTCTAAGGGATAAAATCAAACAAGGACATTTTACTTGAAAAAGCTATTGATTTGGGATGTGGCCAATAGGAATGTGGCCAACGTCAATGGTTAGTCATTCATAAATTGTACACCTATTCAACTGCGTTCAATGTGCAACATACACGGCTCTCTGTCCGAAAGCCTTTCCTGTCTCCTAGCAAGTTGCTATGTAACCCTCCTACAACCCCTCCCACACACCTTTCCCTCTGTCCCCTGTTTCATGCCAGCAGGTAAAGACTTCACTATTTATTTGAACCTTTTGAAATGAACTCTTAGAAAATGTTTGGCTAAAAAGTAGGTCAAGTTAAATGATTATTAATTTATTATTCACCCATTTAAGCAATATTGCTGGCAAATCATATTACTTTCTTAATTTGATGCCGCACTGTTTTAATCTATGGGCCATGAAAAATATTTATTTTTTTAGAATTCAAAGTATACACATACCTTACATTTATTAGTTATGGGAGTAGATTGACTTGAAGCCATAAGGATCTGACTGCCTCCAGCACAAATGCAGTGGTATGCACATACCATCACCAGATATTGCAGTTTGTATTGTTGTTAATAAGCACTCTCATTTTCACAATATCAGTGATCTTCACTGATTACTAGGTAGCATTATATAGCATTATTATAGTCTGGCAGCATTTTAGTTTCGAGGAAAAGTGGAAAAATCACACATGCCTGCTATTTTAAATAATCCATTGAAATTACACAAAAATATGACTTTTCACTTGGACTATAACTGATTGTGATGTGAACATTGACATTGCTGATGAGGATGTATGTGGTACTTGACTGAATAGAGCTTTTGTCCACCCACAGTGCCAAGCGTGACTACTCTCAGTTCACACTGAGCGCTGCAACATTACACTACTCCCATCAGCACCAGCTGCAAAGATCAGAGCACAGTGTTAGTCCCTTGTGCAAAAAGCATGAAAAGCTGACTCGTAAAAGTACCTGGTGAACTGCCAAATATCAACAGCCGGTACAACCTACAGGGCATATGAGCGTTTTATGGGCGTACAGTTTAATTACATTTTCTTCTCTTTGACTTTTCTTTTTTCTTTTAATCACCGAGTCGCCAAGCTTTCCTCAATGGGCCTGAAATGAAGACGACATAACAGAGCTATTTTCACCCACACAGGAGGGTGCAGAGGGCAAATACACCAGGGCTTCCTGTAAAACACCGGGAGAGGATTCCATTCATGATGAAAGTGAAAGTCTTCAGCTCAAACCCCCTGGGCAAAGGGGAAATTTCACAATGACCTGACGAAAAACTGTATTCCCCTCTGTCACAATCAGCGAGTGCCACTTCGCGGTACACTCCCCATTTATCCGAGAGCTGTGGCCCGAGGAGTTCAGCAGGAACAGAAAGAGGACCTTCCGGAACAGCTGGCTCATTCGGCCGCCTGTCCAATCCCACAACTTCCCTGAACCTAGTATCCCGATGCTGGTTAAGGAGCTCACAACAGCACACAGTAGAGAACTAAACTAGGCCTCTGCCAACTCTTATCATTCTCATTAACAACATTTACACAAAGCCAGATTTCATGAAAAGCCAGACAGGCAGACGTTTAAGTTTCCATAATCTGAGTGATCCCATTAAAAATACAATTTAAAGGGAGATTTGACAGTAATACCCTCAGTCAAGATCCTCAGGGGTTCTTTGAAAAATCTTTTTCATAAAATTCAGATTACCCCTCATTATTCATTCATATACATAGTTTATTTATGAAAATTATTTTAAATGAATTACATATTACATATTTTCTATTTCATCAGCCATTTAGAAAAAACAAAATGTACAGTAATACATCTTATTTGTATTAAACTGTTTAAGATTTAAACTTGCTTACTTGAAACCTAAAGAGTCTACTGAGATTGTATGGCTTTTTTTTGTGAGTTTAGCAGGTGAAAATGATCATTAAAAGCACCAAAATAAAAGAAGCGGAAGATGACTATAATCAGGCTGCTTTTTGGGCATGACATGGTCACTTCACTTACAGTGTCAGAGGCACATGGAACGCATCACCTCTCCGGAACAGGTATGTTGCATCATCACACCGCCCGTAATCTTAGCACGGGGCAGACACCAATAAGCCACTTTCAAGGCATTATCGCATATTCCAAAAAAGGCACCAGAGCTTAACAATGGGACTAAATCATATCTTGTACGATATGAAATGTCAGATCTGACATCAGAGTGACATCAGAAATCTGTGAATCTTTTATTTACAGATGCCGCGTGATTATGCTCACCCTGTGTAAGTGAGGGATTTGTCATATTGCAATGTCACTGCGATGGCATTCTAGAAGAGAGCTGCTAGGTACACAAGCTGTTAATCATGGAAAGCGCATCATTGCTCAGGGGATGTCGAATGTTATGAATCACTCAAGATTTCTAAAGCGCTTCACTTGTTCTGTTTAAATAACAGTTGATTTTTAGCAATACTGTATGTTTGCCCACATCACCGGAGTGGGAGGGAGTCGACCAACTGGGTTTTGTTTTGTTTCATGTGGAAAAAGACACAGTGACTGAAAAGAAGAACCAAAAAAATCCCCTTTCAATTTCTGGGAAGCTCTGTTTTACCTCTTATTTTTAATTTGATCTCTGGCCACTTTGTTGTGTCACTGCAGAATAACGAGAACTTACAGCCAAGAAATTCAGCATAGATATTCTTCTCAACATTACACCTACTTACCCCCAGGTGCAAAAATAGTAGCGTAAGTGTCATGGATAAACCAGAAAAGTTGTGCTTGATATAAACCTTTTGCTATGGATGAAGTCGTGAAAGTCATGTTCTTAGCTAAAGCTAAAGATTGTAAACTGGGAGGGTCAGTGTAGTCCATTTAATTTAATTTTGTTTTATTTATTTGATTCATTTGATGAATCAGACTGTTTACAAGAGTACATTTTCAGTCCAACAACTCTGTCATGATAGGTCATTATTACAGGGCAATGATCAGGTTATATTTAAATGTACAATACTGGACCCATGAAGAAGATGGCAGGAAGGGTGGAAAATAAGAGAAACTGGGGCATAGGAGGTTAGTCAGTCCAGCAGACCAATTAGCCAACAGACCATGCTGCACATTCAGAATCAATGAAACGGCTATGAAAATATGAAAATGGACAGGCTACTGAAAGCTACAATTATGATTATCTACCATGTGACCGAGAAAGGCAGTTCTGAATGCGGGAAGTTGCTGGAAAAACAGTTTATAAAGTAGCTTCGGCTGTATAGCTGAGATGTATAGCCGGTTAACCTCAGCTAGTACCACAGCGACCGTGTCATTACCGTCTCTTGCCATACCTCTCAAACCATATCCTGGGCCCCCTTGTCAATTCTCCTCCTCCTTGGCTGTTTGTTACTCTGTAATGCGTCCTTGTGACAGCACTCTGTGAAAAGCAGCATACAAATACAACTGGATTCAATTCAATTGAATAAAATTGAACTTGAGTTTACAATCCTTTGGTTGACTAGCAGGCTCAAAAAAGTAACTGGCTCTTCAGCCTTGTCCTTCTCCACTGTCTGATTTATCTTCCTAGTACACTTCTTGTTTTTTATTTTTGTTTTTATTTCAATCAAATTTCTGACTTGGGCATGGCCACCAGCATTACAACATGAAGTCCAGCTCTAATTATCAGCATTGATTTTTCAAAACAATGCATAATTACTACATCATCATTACATTATTTCCCCAGGGATGCTTATCTAAAATCAACACTTTTTACACACTTTTTAAACTAAAGAGTGTTTAGTTTAACCCATTGTGTTATTATATTTCACATAATGGGTTCAAGAATTCTTGCAGTTACTTTCCTGGTCTCTTTAAATTAGAAATGGAATTTTGGCTTTTAGCATATTTCTTTGGCGGTTCATTTTTTCATTTTTTTTTCCCTCTTCATTTTACCATTTATGTTATTCTATTCCTTTCAAGTAGGTCAGAGATCCTCTTCCGCTATCCTTTTCTATTCTTAGGCTGGAAAAGCTCTTTGAATGACAATGTAATTAATGTGCATGTTTCCTAATGCATAAATGACGTTGACATTTGTGAAAAACTGTCTGCTTGTCGAAGAATAATAATGACCTATTCTTTCAAACTAGAAAGTGAGTGATACAGTTCTTGTATCACAAGTAGCCATGGGCAAAGCAGTGTTTATCTACTCTGAGCACCGATACATGGATAAATTCTTGAGCCCGGTACCTAATACACAGAAAAAGAACCAGATTCTGAAATGTGTTCAAAAATATTTTGTGTGTAATATTCATAGTATGCACTAAAGTAAGCCAAGGAAATAATTGCAGTTATGAAAACCTCAACAACTAAACAAATGTTTTTTCTTCTCCTAAAGTGAAGACCTGATTATTATCTAACCGATCGTGTATAAGAGCATATTATACATAACCTTTGACGCAGTGCTTCTGTACTTTTTGATAATAGCTGCTAGCACGGTTGAAATGGTAATGTTTTTATGTCTGAAGTCTGAATAATTGTATTATTTATTTGTACCTTGCTCTGGTCTTTCTTGGACTTTAGCAGTTTAAGTTTGGCAAGCCAACGGCATTCAACCATGTAATAATTTCTGTAAAAATCGAGAGCAGGTTTGTTTTTAAATGTAGGAATTGTTCTTTTGGGGTGTTATGATAACCTGTAATTCTGGAGTGGAGCGGTCCTGAGAGTGTTCCTTCCGGGTCCTTGAACTTTTGGCAGTTACTTAATATCAGGAAATATGGTCCTAATAATCACTAAGCTTTGAAACCATGATTGAATTTCATTGCTTTTTTTCACTTTTCACATTCCAAATAGCTGGAAAAGCACACTTTTCAACCACTGGATATTTAACCCATTGTGTTATTATATTTCACATAATGGGTTCAAGAATTCTGGCAGAAATGAGGCTCTTGTTAATTATAAATTGGAAATTGATCACTAGCATGGATGAGATTGAGTGAAAGGTGTTGAGAATATGACTGCTTGATTCATTCTTGGTTTATAAAGAAAAATATTGTAACAATAAGTTCAGTTGTAAAAATATGTTTTATATTTTACAAAAGATTTTTTGTAAGTATGTACTTTTTGTAATAATTGTACTTTTATGTCAATGAATTATGTCAAATATAAAAAATTTGTGTACAACAGGTGAAGGTCACAACCATCCAATGCCATGGAGCCAAATTTTTTATATATATGCTAAGTATATGCTCAGTGACTGTACATGCCTAGGATATACCAAGATATTCTGTATACTTCTGTCATGTGTGCTCATAACCTGGACCAATAAACTGTGCTAAGCTATGTGGCCTAATACAAGTACAGACAAGATGTGCACTGATACAATGAAAGAAAGATGACTCCATATCAAGTACATTGTCCCACGGCACACCTCTTTGAAGATCCCACTCACAAAAAAGAAAAAGAAACAAAGTTGTGCTGTTATCCCGTGGGAGGAACTGTAGGCACCTTACATTGCACTGCATGTTAGCTGACGCTCTTATCCAGAGCAACTAACATTAGATTAGACTAAGCCCTGGAGCGATGCGGGGTTAAGGGCCAAACAGCTGCATGGATCTTACAGCGGCAACACCGGGGCATAATGGTGATGCCCCTGCACGGAGGGCCCAGCCGAAGCCGAACGAGGGACCCTTTCCCACAGGCACCCGGCTCACAGCAGGTAACTGACACAGTACTGACTGAAGCTTGTGCCTAATTACCATGAGCTGCTGACTAATTAATCACACCACGGCCTGCTGCTAATCGCCAGCCCCCCACTGCATTGTGTTTCACAAGCTTCCACTCCTCCGAGCTGTCACCAAAAGCCACTTGAATGCCACCAAATACTCACAGCCACGGGGAATGTTCATTTTTAACCGTTTCCAATATAAACCTAGACTGTGTCTACGCTCTGGAGTTGCGCACTGTATTAAGCTAAATGCCGTACCCACATCTGCGCCAAGATAGTTAGCTACAAATGCTCAGCCGAAATCCTGATGTCACCCCACAGCCACACACACACACACACACACACACACACACAGAAAAGAGGGCCACACCCAGAAATGTCCCGAACACATCATAGAAGAAGGAGCATGGATTCAGCCTGTGTACAGATGGGGATTACCAGGACAAGACAGATATGACTGAGCATGGTCATTTTAAGATTTTCAAGGTAAAAAATCTACATAGTATGGCCTTAAATCGCAGTGCAAGGGGTGTGTCGAAGTGTCCCTGAGCAAGACACCTAACCCCCAAATGCTCCTGACGAGCTGGTTGGTGCCTTGCATGGCAGCCTTTCGCTGTTGGTGTGTGAGTGTGCCTATAAATGGGTGATACAGCGCTTTGGATACAGGCACTATATAAATGCCAGCCATTTACCATTTAAATTGCAAGCGTTTTGGAACTATTTTTCCCCTTTAAGCACAGCCTACGAATAAAGATTAGTAACACTTCTCCATCTACTTACGAATTTGACGCTGTCAATCTGCAAATTATGCATCAGAGACCAACAAATAAAGAGGTTTCTCTCTGGGTAAAGAATTATTATTATTATTTTTTTTTGTGGAATGATGTAATAGGTTACTACATAAACAGGTTGTATGTGGTGAAGTTCCCTCTTGAGTATGTGCTAAAAGGTTTACAAGTCTCTTGTGTAAGCGACTTTCTGGAGGTTGGCATTCCGAGGCAGTTGGCTCATTCCAAACTTCCAAACTGGATACCATTGGTGACCTGACCCAGAACATTGGAGGTCTCTGTCTATCAGATGCCGGTGTTATTTCAGGTGGTTTTGGGGGGGGTTAATGCATTGGGACCCTAAGTAAAAAACGGCTGTATTCTATAATGATGTCAGCTCCTTGGTTAAGAGCTCATAATATTTCATGCGTCAATGTGAGGCTCAAGACACGTTTTTGAACGGATAGCCAAATACACCTGCTTTACTGAAGCCCATTTTATATTAAATCCTTGACTTCTGTGGTGGGATTTGACTTTATATATAAAGACAACACATGCATAGAGGTTACTGGCTAGCTTATCATGTTAAAGCGATGTTGTAGTGCATGTATGATGTGTTTTAAAACCTTCTGAGCTGCATAACTACAACTGTCAAGTCCTGATTCAATCCAGCCCATTAGGCACTTTAAATAAATACTGGTTCAAACATTTAGAAGCTTTGGCTTGTGCTTATCTGTGCTGTAACCTCCACCTGATTTTCAGGGTGATCAGTCAAATACCTGCTTTGTGCCTTTGACACACACTTTCTTTTTTCTCTTTTTAATTGTGTGTCTCTGGCAGTTGCGTTGCGGCCCAGACCTTTTGAGAGACAGGCCTTTGTTTTTTTAAGTTTGATTTTGAGCAGCGCAAGGTTGTTTTTTTTTGTGGTGTTTTTGTCTGCTGTCGACTCCTCAAAGCCTGTAAGGATATATTTTCATCTTTTCCCTGACCAATAATTGCAGGGTGAAAATGCAGTGGGGAGTGTATTTGTTATTGTTGACTGTACAGTATCACACAAGACAAGTGTTTCACAGTGGTTCCCTCGCAGAGTCACACTCCGTTGAGGAGCATGAGAGATCATGAACATTTGTGCACCAGAAGGCTTGTGCTCAGTGATATCATTTTTCCTAAGTAAATAAACAGAGTGGAGAATATGAAAAGAAAGTATACAGTGGGGTCCAAAAGTCTGAGACCACATTGAAAATCTAATAAACAGAAAGTTTTAGGTTCTTCAAAATTGTAAAACAAATTAAAGTTACTTCAAAGCTTTGCAAGAACTTCTTGAAGACCAAAGAAGAGAAAGGAGTGCTACACAATCCACATTCACCTGAGCTCAACCCCATTGAATATTTCTGGGGACACTTGAAGACTGACAAAAGCAAAGTATTCAGTAACATCACAATATGCTCTTTGGAACATTGAGTCCAAGAGAGCTTGAGAGCACATGGCAATTAAAACAAAAGGGGAACATATCAAATACTATAGAATAAATAGTGAAATTCATAAAATTCCATGAAAAGAAGAACTTTTATATAATTTGTAACTAAAGAGTTTGTATAAAATAAGGAAAGAATGCAAAATAGAAGCATTTTTCACTGGTACTCTCAGACTTTTGGACCCCACTGTATATTTTTTGTAATGTATACAAGAATATAGTCAAAGACGAAAACCATTTTAATACAGGTATCATGCTGCGTAACGTTAGTTGATAATGTAAAGGTAAAAAGCGTAGGAAACTCAAACATTGGCCAGGCAGGTAAAAGGGGAGACTGTGCATTACTGTAAATTGCAGATTGTAGCATGAGGCCCACTCTTACCACTTTGGCAGACAAATATAGAGCTCCCTGAGAGCAGGTTGGGCCCATTGCCCAGATATTACAGGTTTGAGCCACAGCTATGTAATTAGCCTGGAGCCTGGAGGTGAGACACAATTGCCTTTAACTTGCCTGGAGGGTGGGTAGGGTGGGGCAAATTCAGCCAGGGTTGCCTGGGTCACTTCTTGCCGGGGCAGCTTCTAGCATAGTGGTGAAGGTACATGACTGGGGCAGCCTGTAGCCTAGTGGCTAAGGTACATGACTGGGGCAGCCTGTAGCGTAGTGGTGAAGATACATGACTGGGGCAGCCTGTAGCCTAGTGGCTAAGGTACATGACTGGGGCAGCCTGTAGCGTAGTGGTTAAGGTACATGACTGGGGCAGCCTGTAGCATAGTGACTAAGGTACATGACTGGGGCAGCCTGTAGCATAGTGGTGAAGATACATGACTGGGGCAGCCTGTAGCCTAGTGGCTAAGGTACATGACTGGGGCAGCCTGTAGCGTAGTGGTTAAGGTACATGACTGGGGCAGCCTGTAGCATAGTGACTAAGGTACATGACTGGGGCAGCCTCTAGCATAGTGGCTAAGGTACATGACTGGGGCAGCCTCTAGCATAGTGGTGAAGGTACATGACTGGGGCAGCCTGTAGCCTAGTGGCTAAGGTACATGACTGGGACTCGGAAGGTTGGTGGTTCAAGCCCCGGTGTAGCCACGATAAGATCTGCACAGCTGTTGGGCCTGTCCCCTGGGGGACTGTCCCCTGCTTAGTCTAATCAACAGTAAGTTGCTTTGGATGAAAGTGAGAGCTAAATAACAGTAATGTTCTCAATGCCAGCTCCCTCCTGCAGTGCTGGTAAAACAATAATGGATAGCAGGTGAACACAAGAGAGGAAAGAGAAACTAGAACCATAACTATAATGATGTGAGCATTTCCACTTATATCGCTTTGTAAATGGCCTCTCAGCTATGTAATCTGACATTTTTAACGAGACACCCTGTAAATTCGGATGATTTTTGATTGGCTGTCAGTGTTTTATCGTTCATGTAGCTGTAAAAAAATTGCTCTGAATGTGATCCCAATGACATTGTTCAGCACTGCCGTTGTTGTAATAGTTGTGGTGTGAACTCTGCCATCCACTTGAGTAAGAACGATTTTTAAAAAGACATATTCATAGTTATTGTTCTTGGTGTGGACTGCCCTGAAAGCTCTGCTTCACCTGCTTCATGCTGGTGTGTGTCTAACAGAGCTGAAACTCAAGACACCCAACTGCCAATCCCAAATAAAGCAGAAATATTTTTTTATGTTTAGCAATAGTAATATGAATATATTAGTGAAACTTGTATTTTCTGAATACGTTATGGAAAAATTAATGTGCTTTTGCATTTCGGTTTAGCATGTATGTCAGAATGTTAGCAGAAAACAATATGCATTGGGAATATCTCCACCCATTTCATTTCTGGCAAAGGAGGCAGCAACATTGTGCGAAAATTAGGTCAACTGTATGCAGACACGATACTAAATAGCTTTAATCCACAGATTAATCTGATTAGCCACAGCAGCAAGCAGCACCGTATACAGTAGATCTAGTACATGTATAGTACAGTGGAGGTTGCGGATAGAAACTGTTCCAATTCAGTCTCTATCATGTCAACTCAATGAACCTAATGAAATGATCATACTATTAGTCAAAATACTGAAATGTCAAAATACATTTATTTTGTATAAAGAGAAAAGTACTACTTGCATGCATTCTTACCTGAGGTTAAGGACAAAATCAGTTTCCTCTGAACCTGTTACCCTCAATGAGCAGTTAAATCTCTCGGTTTACACATTCCTTGCACGCACACACACACACACACACACACACACACACGCACTTAAATGGTAATGGTAAATGGTTGGCATTTATATAGCGCCTTTATCCAAAGCCCTGTACAATTGATGCTTCTCATTCACCCACTCATACACACACTCACACACCAACGGCGATTGGCTGCCATGTAAGGCACCAACCAGCTTGTCAGGAGCATTTGGGGGTTAGGTGTCTTGCTCAGGGACACTTCGACACAGCCCGGGAGGGGGGATCGAACCAGCAACCCTCCAAATGCCAGACGACTGCTCTTACTGCCTGAGCCATGTCACCCCCTAAACATAATTTAGTTTTCCCTCTGCGTTGATTGTTCATTGTTAAAATGCAATAACAAAAATCCAGATTTCCTCTGATCTATTGAAAGCTTTGCCAAGTCCCTGCGAAAAGGCACAATTTCAAGCTTTGTAGGAAAGGAGATCCATATCAAGATAAACTCTTTCCTCTCAAAGACTTTCACAAAAATATACGTCATATAAATCAAATAATAAATGTGGCAGATTGTGGCAGATTTTCTTCAACTCCAGATAGGCTGACAAAGCAGAATGACAGTGAAAGGAAATTAGCTTGTTCTTGCCCAGTTATTGCTTATGGTGGCACTTATATAGTATATTCCATTGTATGTGGTAAAGCGCGAGAACTGTTTCGACTGATTAACAGTTTTTCACATGGACATACAGTACAGTATGTATGGTGTGGCGTCTGGACGGGCATATTAAGGTGCTGTCCACCAGGGGGCAGCACCGGCCCTACAGACAGGTATGGCCACAGTTGAGATTGATTGTAATCACCATAGCTGTGGCCCATTGCCTCATTATTGGGCTATAAAGAGGCCTGGTCTTCAGGCCTGAGAGACTGAAGAGACTTGGGCTGATTGTTTTGTTGTTTGTTTGTTTGTTTGTTTGTTTGTTTGTTCGTGCACATGGCTGTAAAAGTGTTCATGAGGGTATTATTTCTCGTTCACTTTATGATTTAACTTATTGTCATAATGTATTTCGGCTGTCAGATTGGCTTTATTTCTTTGTTTAAAGAAGTTTTCGTTCTATTTGTGTTAACCCATTATGGACTAAGGCGCCCTATATAAAACCCATAGAAAGGCATAGGAATCACAATGCATTTCAACGGTCACGTGTCTTAAAAAACGGTCATATGATCAAATGCAATGCTGGTATCGCATCCGTCCGTTAAGGGAGATGTAACGTGCGGGTCGCATCTGCCCATAAGGGGTTAATAAAAGGCAGTATGCCAACCATTCTTCTTGGTTTGGTCTCGTCCGTCCACCTCATGACCAGAGGTCACCCCCCAGCTTGGCATCACAATGGTTAAACCAAGACTCCTAGAAAAATATCGCTTTGGAACGTGAGCCTGATATCACACGCAAGTATTGTGCATGTTGTTTGTTATTACAGAATTCCTTACATTAGGCCTTCAGCAAATGAGCTCATGTTCAAAAGCAGCAATTCTCTTGACATTCAAGATGGTTTTAATGTTCAGTTAGTTCTGCAATAGGTTCATCCAAATATTATTTGGTTTCCATGGGTAACCTAAAGCTTGCTCAAGCACACCACTCCAGAATTGTTTCAGTAAAAGCGAGGACCTCTTTTGTCAGAAATTTTATAAACACGTCTTTGTGAAAGACGCCAAATTCAAAGGTGGGCGTTGAACGTACATGTTGGTGTCGCAGAATTTGTGGATTTACCTATTGAACCGTGCGGGGCATCTGCCTCAGATAGTATTCAAATCTTAACTTAAAACGTTGTAAAATGAGAACCCATGTCTGGTCTGGAGTATGTTTACAATCAATTAAAGGCAGGAGGTGCAATAAGGTGGTTGCAACACCTCATAATAATAGTATTCTACTTCATAATATGGTCATTACTGCTTACCTTATTACAGTATTTGAAGAGTTGTTATTTGTTAGAAGAGAGTTACATTCATTTGTAGTCCCACACTTGTGTTTTTCATAGATTTACCGAGATATTCATTATTTTAATTTAATTCGAAAATTATCTTTCTTTCTATAAGCAATGTTTGCAGGAAGAACAAGTTCAATGGAAAATTATTAGTTTTAGAGCTCATTTGCACCAATACATTTCAAGTCCACAAAAAAAGTCCCATAACTGCTGGTTGCAAAATACAATTTTTATAGTGTTTTCATAATATTTGTTTCCATAGTAACTCCAAACAGATCTATGACCACATCGGTATGTTAATGTCAATTTTAACGTTGAGCCTGGAACCCCAAAGCGGCCCCGGTTGTGAACCGTGTGCTTTCTGTAATGGAGGCATTACAGCACCGACCGACGCGGCTTGCGTCCTCACAAAGTGACCCCTTTGGACGGCTCTGTTGTTCCAACATGTCCTCTAAAACCGGCACATCCACTGTGACATCAGCGGCAGATTATTTGGCAGCTGGGCGGCTCGCTCCGCCGATGTCTCTGTGATGTGTAATGGAATAAGTCGCCCTTGCGTTGGCCACAGCCGGCAAACACACATCTGAAAGCTGTTATCAGCTGCGCTGACATCAGCTCCTCTGGCCTGGGTTCCGCTGAGCTCATTCGCCCAGTCCGGTCCGGTGAGTGAATGAATGAGTATGCTCCAGGGCTACACACACACACACACACAAACATGGATACACACACACACACGCACACAGACATGGATACACACACACACACACACACACACACACACACACACACATGGATACACACACACACACACACACAGACATGGATACACACACACACACACACTCACACTCACACACACACACACACACACACACACATACACACACACACTCACACACTCACACTCACACACTCACACACACACACACACTAACACACACTCACACACACACACACACACACACACACAAACATGGATACACACACACACACGCACACACACACAAACATGGATACACACACACACGCACATACACACACACACAAACATGGATACACACACACACACGCACACACAGACATGGATACACACACACACACACAAACATGGATACACACACACGCACACACAGACATGGATACACACACACACACACACACACAAACATGGACACACACACACACACACACAGACAAACACAAACATGGATACACACACACACAGACAAACACAAACATGGATACACACACACACACACAAACATGGATACACGCACACACACGCACACACAGACATGGATACACGCACACATATACACATGAACATGGATACACACATACACACACGAACATGGATACACACACAAACACACACATGTACACACATGCGCACACTCACACACACACATGGACACACGCACATGCACACATGTGCACAAACACACACATACACTCACACACACACACACACACACACAAACATGGATACACATGCGGATGCGCACGTGCACACACAGACGCAGACACACACAGACATATACTCACACAGAGACACACACGCTACACACGCTACACACGGACACATACACAGAAACGCACACAGATGCGCACGCGCGCCCGCACATATACACATACACACACATGAACACACACACGGTGCAAGGCGTTTGATGAGGAATGGAAGAGGGGCCATCTGGAAGACTGGATCTGCCAAGGCACACCTCAGCTCTGCCTTTCAACACGAGACGCAGTTTAATTTGAGGCTCATCAGCCGTTGATTATTTCCCCTTCCTACGAACATGAGCACTTTGATTTCCAAGCTCAAAACAACGGGCTTAAGGTCAGCGTAGCATTATCTGTACCATATGGGGAATTGTGTCTTGCAAATTCAAACTGGGCGAATAACAGATTTCTGATATTTTTCATCTCGACATGGCCATTCTGTTTGGAAGGTTCTGGAGCCCTGTTTTAAGGATGCAAGGGCAGTTTGCAAAATAAAAGGCAACACGTTAACACAGATAAAATGGAAAGTGTGCCCAAATCTATTTTAAAGGCACAATTGCAACTCTGACCTGCTCTGACAACAAAGAATAATACCAACTAGAGCACTGTGATTTCAGCTCCGTACAAGAGACTTGAAAACATGTCCTAGACAACAGTAATAGCCAGGACCTGACAAAAAAACCCCCATATTGTCACACCTGTAATAACAACCTGTTTTACTAGGCAACAAAAGAAAACTGATTGTACCAAAAAAAATAATAATACTTGCATCTCTTTGGACATTTCCATTTAAAATGTTGTTTTAGTTATTTAGACATTGTTGTTGCTTTAGTATAAGCCCTACTTGTTAAGGAGGACACAACCACCCCTATAGATTGTTAAATAGCAAACCAAGAAGAAAGTACTTGTTCATTTGAAACTGAGGTGTCTAGAAACTGAGTGCCTTGTAGCAAACCAAATTAAAGGCTAAAACGACCAAAAATACATGCAGCAAATTTCCCTAAAGCAGCACACTACAAAGGAAAGTCAGAGGAAACAGGAATTACCACAGTTGCATTTTTATGCACCCAGATTGGTGAAACGTAAATGTTTGTATCACGTGCGTTTCATTACAGTCCTGCAAGTATGCCTGGGGAAGTGATGTCATGGGTTGGGGCAGACTCAGTGACCTCCTCATCAATCCAGCTCTGAGAATTATGAAGACCATCGTGCTCACAGTTCTTAAGCTATAGAACTTAAAATGGCCGCATTTGATTCAGTTCTGTTGGTAACGCGCAGAGAAATTGGCCAATAATTGCAGAGGACAAACACTATCACATGGGATAGTGCCTCGCACCTCAAGGCTAGCATTACAGAGAGGCTTTTTTGTCTCCAAGGAAGAGTGGAATCGTGAATCCTGGGAGCCATGAAAATAATCTATACGGGGGAAAAAACCATATCCTCTGGAGCTGAATTCCCTCAGTAACAATGGCATATTTAAACAGAGATTATAGACTGCATTAAAGTGGCATTCTTGTAAATAAACTGAACCGTGGTAATGTTAGTATCTGCTGTGGAAAAAAATTCAATTGAGAGCATTTGCTTATTTCAATAAGTGTATCCTTCTCCCAGTGTAAACTTTACCTCCATGTTCTTCTAGACAAAGCAACATGCAACATGGGAATGTACAAATTTACATCTCAAATGTTCATGGATGGGTGCCAGACAAAAGAGACAAAACTGACCTGTGGACACATGGCTGTGGAAACAGGGCTATTATTTTCTCATTTATGCAAAACACACAGCACATTAAACATGTTCGATGTTTTAAATATATTGGTGTCTTTCCAAGCATGCGATGTGACTGCCAAAAAAACGATGTATGTCAAATAAGAGGGATCGCGGAATTTAAATTAAACGCCTTCAGTCAAATCAAAAACTCCTGCCCTCCAACAGTGTGTGTGTATGTGTGTGTGCGTGCGTGTATGTGAGTGTGTGTGTATGTGTATGTTTGTGCGCATGTGTGTGTGCGTGCGTGTGCGTGTGCGTGTGTGTGCGTGTATGTGTATGTATATGTGTGTGTGTGTGCGTGTATGTTTGTGCGCGTGTGTGTATGCGTGTGTGTGTGCGCGTGTATGTTTGTGTGCGTGTGTGTATGCGTGTGCGTGTGCGTGTATGTGTGCATGTGCATGTGTGCATGCGTGTGTGCATGTGTGTGTGTGTGCATGGCAGAACTGTGCAGAATTTTAGCGATGGCACTCATTCTGTGCTACTGTACATGCATATGTAATCTCTCAGTCAGAGCCTGCTCATCAAACACCCATGTGGTGGGAAAACACACAGTATCTACCCAACTCCCATGAACAGCCCTGAGGGAACATGTACTGAACAGCATTGGTCAAATTTACAATTTGTGGAATCGATTGTTTGAACATAATCACTATCTTTACCTTTACTAGCTCATCAGGTATAAATAAATTACATGTACAGGGATGCCACATTTTTCTTTTTAACCTTAAAATACAAAAACTACTTCTTTTTTTTCCAAACCCATTAATGGATATGTTAAAATAAATTTAAAAGAACAAAGTTTTAAAGTTCACATGTTTCTACTCTTCAATTTGGAATTTACAATTAAAACTTCGGAATGAATGGGCATTCAAATCCCGTTGTGTAAAATGAGCCACACGGTCCCGCGGGAAAGTCGGCGTGTTTTGGACGAGAAGAAACGGGTCTCTCTGACAACAACCGGCAACCTGCGGGTTCCTGATGCATCACTGGGATACATCTTAGCTCGTGTATCAGTCACTGACTGACCCTCAGCAACCGAGTGACCCTGACTAGCCTGAACCCACGCTACCCCCGGTGAGACAAACTCAATTATGTCCCCCGAATGCTGCCTCCTAGTCACAGCTGACTAATGATACAGCCCCGGCCTGGACCTCTGATGTCACGGCTGTGAGACTTAACCTGCCATCAAGACCGGCACCTTTACTTACGGATCCATTCCTGTCAGAACTGCGCTGAGGTCTGGATTATGATGTTTACCGACGAACCTATTTTTAAAATGGGAACTGGACCATCATTTGTGAGCCATCGGTAATGCGGGGAAAAACTGTCACAAAATAATATGCATTTGTCCGTTTAATGCAATGCCTCACTGTATGAATCATCTCTGGATCCCGATAGATACATCTTAAAAATTCTTAAAAGATAGCTGGTGTCCCACTGGCCAAATCTATATTTACAATACGCATGGGATTACCTCCAAAGAGAGAATTAGAATCCTGCCAAGGGGAGTTTGAAAAGTCGAAGAATTAATTTATTTAATGTTGCATTTGAATTTGTTTGGAAAATTGAGAATATCTGTAAAAGAACTGAAGAGGCTGTGCCCAGACTCACCACATAGAGTTGCATGCCTAAAGTTAAAGCCCCGCATTTGGTGTGCAGGTATAAAAAATATATTTAAAGTTGAATTATAGCTGAAAGGAAGGGTGTGTACTTCATTGGTAAGAGTGACAAGCTGTTGTCATAAAAATATTCCCATTGGTAAAACATATCTGCCATTTCATCTATGTATTTTATGCATGCTTTTCCTTGAATGCATTCAGCACTAAATACATGTTGAATATTATAGCTTACTATACTGGGAATAAACATATTATCCCAGTGCTTTGCTAAATGCTTGACACAAACAAGCACCACAGCATATGCAGGCTGGATAAATAAGTAGGTAGCGGTGGTCCAGACCACTTGCAGTTAAGAGAAAAATGAACAAACAATAATAAGTCATCTGTCTAGGCTTTAACTGTTTTAGCAAAAATGTCCACATGACATATTTCACATTACATTTTTTTGACATATTTGGATGGAGTCAATTTAGAAGCAAACCTATGATTTGCCTCTTGTTAGTCTGCATTACTCATTTAAATGGCACAAACGTTTATGTTCAATGATAATAACTTTTAACAATAACCTTTTGACTTTTAACCCGATGTCATGTGTGGGAGTTCAGCGGAAAGATGACAAACCTATCTTTAATGTCACAAAAACAGAAAACATGTGCTCTTTACACAATTCCTATTGAGCAACAGACCTCACTCCATGCAACCAAGCTTCACACCCAGGAAATGCAATTAAAGAGTGGGTGTTCTGTCAAACGCTCTCGCTGATAAGACCAGGTTCAACCTAAATACCATTGTTTTTCTAAGCAGTTGAATATCCCTCTAGCCACAAGTGATTCAAATATTTTTGCCTAGCCAAATTCATTTTACAAAGCTACACCCTTTGGAGCACAGAAACCACAAGCTTGGGGAAATTGGTGTGTATTAACTACAAATTGCTTAAAGGGATATTCCACAAAAATCAAGATATCATAATTTTACATTTAATGTTATCAGTCCACTCAGAAATACACTCTGTGAGCACTTTATTAGGCAGACCTGTACACCAGCGTGTTAATGCAAATATTTAATCAGCCAATCGTGTGGCAGCAACTAAATGCATAAAAGCATGCAGAAGTGGTCAAGAGGTTCAGCTGTTTTTCAGACCAAATGTGAGAATGGTTAAGAAATGTCATCTAAGTGACTTTGATCGTAGAATAATTGTTGGTGCCACACAGGGTGGTTTGAGTATCTCAGAAATCTCCTGGAGCTTTCACGCGAAGTGTTTTGAGTTTACTCATGATGGTCTCTGATGCGAAAAACAAAAAACATCCAGTGAGCAGCAGTTTTGCCATCAGAAACGTGTTGCTAGTGAGAGGTCCGAGGAGAATGGCCAGACTGGTCAAAGCTGACAGGAAGGTGACAGTAATGCAAATAACCATGCATTAACACAGCGGTATGTAGAAGAGCATTTCTGAACACATAAAGCACCAAACCTTTAAGTGGATAGGCTACAGCAGCAGACGTAATAAGTCCAAAAAATAAGTCTGATAAATACCTAAGGAAGTGCTCACTGAGTGTATATTTTTTCAAATATGTCCCCAAGAAGTTTCAAGAGTCATCAGAAAAACTGCAGCTCAAAGTGAGATGCTTAAGTCTCCTTGGATGAACAGTTCATCTTGTTTGACCCTGGGGTGATTTTGGAAGGTATACTCCTCTGATGTGGCTACAGTTTAGCTTATAAACTGTAATAAACTATAAAGGCAAATAGTGCATTAATTGTCAAAATAATTATGAATTATGAATTGTGGGATATTCCTTTTATACCTTCCTCCTTTTTAGAAATTAAAAATGCATAGTATTCCTAGGATAGAAAGTTCTCTTCTATATGTAGATTTTCCAGAAATGTGTGGGCAGGACCAATGCAATTTGCACTTATATGTGAGACTCCTTGTTTCCATGACAATATGCCAAGGCATTGGGTGTTGAATGCTATTCAGTCATTGATATCCCAACTTATTACATTCAGCCTCTGCAAGTAGCCTTAGAAATCCTACTTGCAGAGGCCAGTCTGTGTTCGCTGAAATATATGTATATTTTGAAAGGCAACAGTCGTCTGATATTTTGTCTAATTTCAGCTTATATCGAAAGAGAGGCAGAACTTTGTATAGGGTTCAGTATTACACCAACACATTCAGTTATCAAAGGCTGCATTCCATTTTGTTGACAGTAATGAATATCATTTGAAGGTGTTATCTCTGGTAATTCCTGGTGTAGGTGGGTATTACTGTAATTATATGTCAATAAAGACATGCAAATTAGTATGTGGAATACAGAAGCATAAGGCCTAGATAAATAGTTTAGTCTTTTGCTCTACTTCAATTTGGAATCACACGGCTTCAATATTTAGGGATTTTAGTTTTAGTAATGCTTAAACTTGCTCATGTTTACCTCTGAGGGTGTTCCTACAGGGGTTTCTCCCTTGCTAAAACATTAGATGTTTCAGAAATGAAAGAAAAACATTCTTGTACAAGATCAACAAACACACACACACAAAATACACTTCCATTGTCAACTGGAAAATGTATAATCACTAAAGGATTTGTAGAATTACAGATACACGGAATTATAATGAATCCCTTCTCTGTAATTGATATTCAGTGTGACTGCATTACAGTGGTGTTAGGCCAAGCTACCTTCCAGCAAAGAACCATGGACTCAGCCAAAATACACCTACACTGTAGTAGAAGGCTGTATAATACACACTAGAACCACGATCCTCAAACCAAACCAAGAACCTAAGGGGGTGAAATGAACAAAATTTATGAAAAATATGAATAATTGAATGCGCAAACCTATTTAGATACATAAACAGAATGCGAGATTAAGTTTTATTTTTGTTTCAAACTTGTATAGATTTTAATCAGGTACCCTCGATGTGTAACGTCAGTCGTTCTCTGTGTTGTGTTGTGTCGCCCCCTAGTGGACATTTAGTATAATAAACGAGTGTGAGGCGGGTCAACGTTTTCTACATTGAAAAAAAAAACAGGTATATCAAGTCAAACCATAAAACACATAATTATCTTAACTGTGGCTGTATTTAATTATAAAATGTCAATTCTGTAAGGCGGTTCTAGGTTCCAGGGTTACATTTGTAATGTACACTCATTACGTATCACACATTACACGACTCACAAGCACAACAAGCATAAACTGTGGAATTTAATAAATAAACATATTAGGCGTACTACAGTGTGTAATTTATCTGACTGGTGTGTGTGTGTGTGTGTGTGTGTGTGTGTGTGTGTGTGGGAGAGAGGGGGGGGGGTGCAAACATTCAGATTGAGATTATATATAAATTGGGGAAGTTGAGGAACCAGCTTGCAGTGGTTTGTAACATACAGTAATGTGCAGAAGTGTTTGGCACCCTAGACTTTATTATATATATATGTTTACTTTTTTGTGTGTGTTAGTATATAATAACACATTTTAATAATAACAGATTTTCCAAAAGATTTCATTTTACAGAGACATTTTTGTATTTAATTAAAAAAAGTAACATATTGCTGTCTGAGATCAGAAGCAAGGAGTCAACCAAAGTCTGCAGAAGAACTGTGACAAGTTATCCAACATGCTCGGAACAACCTCCCTGCTGATTGTCTTATAGAACTGCAGGACAGCATTTGCTATCTCAGAGAAGTGATGTGGTTTTAACACCGAAGGTTGGTAACAAAAAATATAGATTTGATTCAGTTTTTAACTATTCTGCCAAATTACTAAAATGTAATGTAAAATGTATAGTACATTTATTTAGGACCTTTCATTGAATTATTTTTTAAAGAATCTTAAGTGTACAGAATGTTCTCCAGGTGCCTTTTGCACAGTATTGTATGTCATTAAAATGTATCCTGGACATAAATAAACAAACAGTTATCATAACAGAATGGGGTGCTTGATTGCTGCACAGTAAAATGTCTTGTGCCAATTCAAGTCTAACAGAGTACATATGAGTTCAATTGAGACCAAGAATGCATCAATCAAAATGCCCAACACACATCCATAAACCGGTACTTTGATGAACTCATGCAAGGTGAAAACAATTACTACTGACTAATTCAAGCACATTATTTCTTTCCAGAGCTTTGAGCTGCCATCGTTCTGGCCATAGCAATGTACAGTACATCCATGCCACATAGTGAGACAAATCATTCCCTAATGGGATATATGACTGGCTGACTATTTAAAAAAAACACCTAAAAGCATAAACCATTTCACTTTTGAAAGAATCTGGTTTATATGGTCACAACACATCTTAACATAAAGTTCCCATACTGTAAGTCAGATCAGTAATCTGCACCATTTCACCACACCATGAGCAATGAGTCAAAACTGTGACACATTACTAAACCTGGTAATCTAGCCTCGTAATGGGAGACTTCAATGACGAAACAATGAAAAGGTGAAGACACTCTTTGTCCATCCATAACTCATGAAGCCTGTCACATGCTGAATGAACTCATTGCTGTTATAAGATTCATAAGACGGATGATGATAATATTTTGTATATTGTAGGCATTTTGTTGGCACAGTTGACATTATAAATTGGGAAAAGCAACATCAATGAATTTCATCATGACACCAATGCTGCTGGAAAGCATATTTTAATGAAACCATAATTACCTGCCACTTGGTACGATGTGCAGTAGTACTGGTGCATCACAAATGGTTGTAAAGTAAGGCTTCACCTTGTTATGCAGTTATATTTGTGGTAAACAGGGCACCAGGACATCTCTTTCAAACCTCACGCGTGCATAGCAGGTTTCCTGTTTGCAACTGAGTCTGCAGTTCCTGTTTATCACAATACACCACTTCATCTCAGATCTGAAAGTAAATAATCCTTCTGTAACCATTTTTGCCAATACTATAATTATTGTGTATTTGTCCACCGTAACTTACAAATCTATACACTAAAGTACAGTAGTATTTTAGCCTAATTAAAGTTTTTTTTAAAAGGTAGTTGAGTGCTGCTCACAATGTTCATGTTCCACCCAAGCACTTGGCCGTCAATATTTCTATAAAATAAGATGTTAGGCAATTTACCTGGTGTTATACAAATAACACCTCAAATACTCATGCTCACTCATTATACTGGGAATGTATACTTCTGTATAATCACCAATACCAAGAAGATATAATCAGAGTAACACCACATGCAGATGATAATTATGACTGAAATGGGGAATAGGCAAAGAAAAATTGAATACAGTTCAGAAACTGGTGTCCAAAATTACTCTGAATTTGAGATTTGATTTCACCAATATTATAGCCCAAATCTCTACTGCCTGATCGCTGGATCCAGATATGATTTTATGAACATGTTTTAAAAATGGGCATGTTTCTCCGATACGGCATACAGATCACCTGTTATTGCTCCTTCCGGAACAGGAGGGGTCACTCATGTTCATTGGGTTCAATGTTCTGGGGAGTGGGGAGTGGGGAGTGGGGTGAATTTTGTCTTGGGAACCTCAGAATCTCTATGACTAGGCCACTTCTTGGTAAACAATGAATCTCACTCCTGTACAGGTAGTGTAATTATAAGTATAAGCAGTACTAATAAATACAACAAAGATAAATCACAGGTTGAATAACCATACATACTTGCATACAAACATACCAACAAGCAGTCGTCTGGCAGTCAGACAGTTGCCGGTTGATCCCGCCCGGGGTGTGTTGAAGTGTCCCTGAGCAAGGCATCTAACCCCCAAATGCTCCTGACGAGCTGGTTGGTGCCTTGCATGGCAGCCATTCGCCGTAAATTTACCATTTACTTTCAAGAGATAGGATAGCGCAATGATAAAAATTCCAGCAAATGCAATGCCCAACAGGACATTTTCAAATACTAAACAAAGTTTTAGCAGAAAAGACTTACCACTGTTCGCTGTACAGTATATTAATTATATTGTTTAACATCCTGTTTAGTTAAGTATTCAGCTTGGTGCGTTTGAAACTGACTTACTCAGCAAAGGTTATAGTTAAGTTACTCAGAGATTAAAATATTCTACATGTACTCAGCTTCCAATAAAGCTTAATGTGAAACGAGCTAGTTATAGCAGCAGCATAGATTGTGACATAATTACATTTGTATTGTATTGTAATTAAAACTCTTCTAACTTAAATTATTGCATCTGTGCATATATTAGTTTGCAAAAACTGTATTGTATCATTTTAAATCAAAACACATCTCTGTTGTAACTTAAGCACAGAAACCCGAAATATACCTCAAAATCCACACAGAAATTGTTCTGTGACAACAAAGTCTATGTTCTGCAGTGGCCATCTCAGGTGCTGGACCTTAATCCAATCAAAAACCTGTAGGCTGAACTGAAGAGGGCAGTTGAGAAGCGCAAACCCAAGAATGGGAAGGATCTTGCAAGAATCTGCATAGAGGAATGGTCAAAAATCCCAAACATGCTGCTTTACCTTGGCAAGCATTAGAGGAAAATACTTCATGCTGTCATCCTTGCCAGAGGTGGATGCATTACGAAATAAACCAGGGGTACCAATAATTAAGAAACCTTGATTTTTGTTAATTGTTTTATTAAATTAATGTTTGATTTTGGTTGGTTCCATTGATACATTAATAAAGTACTGTATTTTTCACCAGTTCAGCATTTTCAGTTTATCTCAGTAATTATATTGTTTCTTTTTTAAGAATTATTCATGCATTGCCAGTCATGGGTGCCAATAAATCCAGAGCCCACTGTACATACTCTCAATTGCTGCAATAAATATCCAGTTGCATAGATTCTATGTAAAAGAATGCAATCTGTGGGTACAAATGTCTGGATGTCTGAAATTAAAATGCAATCACATCCGAGCATGCTTTTTCTGGGTACTACTAATGTCTGTTCTATTTATGAGACATGTACGTTACAAATAATTTCTCCAAATCAATAACAAGGCCGAAAAAGGCTAGCAACTGAAAGCACAAGTCCTTTTCGTCCTTTTGTCATGCGCAAGGGCAGATTGCAACGGAGTGTTAAATAGCTGCCTAGATACTGTACATTTTCTACGCAACACACATTTGCCATGCTATGACAACGTTTCTCACAAATACTGTACGTCACTGAAACAGAGATTGAAAGGCATCATTGGCTAATCAGAATCGTAACAACAGATCACGTGCGAAAATACGAAGCCATTGTAGCCATTTTGGAAGCTGGACGTAGGGACCTCTTCTTGAAGAGGAGAAAATATAAAGCATCAAGACGCAAATTTGACTAAAATTATTGATTTCGTCGGTGGCACTTTATAATCGCAGCTATGGTTCAGTCTTGCTCTGCATACGGATGTAAAAATAGATACCACAAAGACAAAAATATTTCTTTTCACAAGTAAGTTAAACTCAATTCAGTCACTCATAGAAGACAAGTCGATTTGTGGATACTTCATCCCTGGATATCACGAACTGTTTTTATGTGAAATTACGAGACGCTTACACGACTGTAGCTAGAACAGAGCGTATTTTACGAAGTGAAACACATTAGCTACTATTGTTAGCTTTGTAACAACTGTTAAAAGTACAATGGTCAGGTTTTTACACTATCCACCGTAACATGTTTGGTTAGACTAACGTTAGCTTAGTCGCTGAAATGTGTTTGAACTGATGACATTCGCATGGCGCATGTTTCCCGTTGTAGCTAGAAAGTAGCTAGGCTAACTACCACCTTCACAAGTTGTATCAATAGAAAATTACATCACACCTTGCTGTAAATTTGACTAGTTTGAAAATAATTACCTCGTTAGCTTCCCTTGGCCTTTCAACTGACCGTTAAATGTTAAACAACTGACACCAAATTTTAGTAGTTATGCTAGCAATCTGGGTACAGTAGCCTCTTCAGTGTAATTTGTCCTGATCAGATGGCTAACTTACGTGTTAGCCAGCGAACTGAATATCTGACCAGACTGCCCGTTAATGCATTAAAACGGTAAAGTACTTTACTAGCAATGTCTGTGTCGGCTACTCCGACCTAACACATGCTTGCATGTTTCTTCAACCACGATTGGGGCATGGTTCTGAACTTCACGTGGTTGGAAATTAATTTACGCAGACAGCTAGCTAGCTAAGTTACGTAAGTGGCTAGTTAAATGCCGTCGAAATAACGAGTTTAGAAATTCAAGATAACGTAAAAGTTACCGCATTATCGTTAAAATAATCACCTATATTTGTAGCCTGCAGCCTTTGCTCCAGACCCAGACACACCGTATACAGGGGAACTTCCAACTACTTTGATACATACTACCGAATTTCAAGCGGTGTTATGTTATGTGCTCGGTTTCCCAACTCTGTCGTAGCAATATAATTTCCGCAAAAATACTAACGGCAGCACACTAAGTCTTACAATATCAGTGACTTTCGCTGCGCACATCTTGTCCATCCCAATTTTCGCAGCAACCCGTTTAGTGTGATCATACAACATAAATGCATTGGCTGAAGCTATCTGGCTTTAAATGTTCAGTAGTCTTCCCTGCTGTAAAATCCAGTTATGCCGGTTTAAATTATGAGCTGGTCATAAAGCTGGTCTTGTTGGGTACAAACTGAGCAACCAGCATGACCTAGCTGGGTATGAGCTGGTCAACCAGCTAGTGCTGGTAGCTGTTTCAAAACATTGCTTGTGTTGGTCAAACCATGTCAAGCAGCTGTTTCAAAACCTGGCTTGAATTACAAGTGTGTGTTACAGGAATTTTAATTAGCTATGCACGATGCATTCTAGTCAAATCATTCTTATTATATTCAATTAATAGGCCTATACAACACAGAGACATCAGACTGAAAGGCTGTTGTTTGTACTAAGTAAATGTTGGAGAACTGTCAAAGTTATGGAGACACATGAGTAAGCATAATTTATTATTGCCTTCTAATCCCTTAGATTCCCTCTTGCTCGTCCAGACGTCTGTGGAAAATGGGTTGCGGCGATGAGACGGAACAACTTCAAACCAACAAAATACAGCAATATCTGTTCGCAGCATTTCACAAAAGAATGCTTCAAACGAGAGTGCAACAACCGAGTACTAAAGGAAAACGCAGTACCTTCAGTCTTCTGTTTCAACAGATTACATAAAAAGGTAATGAATAGCATTGGTACAATCCAAGTCATTTGTAAATCTACAAAACAAACATGAACACTAAAATATTGAAATGCATCCTGAATCTCAATAAAAGTTTAAATCTGAATTGATATAGCAGTCCACTTATTGAATGTGAGTTTTGCATTGTACGTATTAATACATATGTATAATACATTTGTGACACCCTGTAAAAACATAGAGCCAACCCTGTTCCTGGAGATCTACCGTCCTGTTAGTTTTCATTGCGACCCAAATTTGGCACACCTGATTCTACTAATTCACAGCTCAACAGGATCTTTTTGTTGTTGAATGAGGTGTGCTTTGCTGAAGTTGGAGTGAAAACCAACAGATCTTAGGAACAGGATTGGTGACCCCTGATGTAGAGGATTCCCAGAAAGTACTAAGAAACCAAATGTTGCCGTCAGAAAAGCATGTATTTTATGTCATAATGTCATTCACTCTGACAAAAAGTGTAATTCACAAACATGTAATTTGCTCCGTGACATCGCAGGAAGAAGCCCTACAGGACCCGGATCTCCCGGAGACGGACTTCCAGATGGTTCTGCCCCTCCCCGACTCGGACCGGGCCCCGACGCCACTGCAGCCGGAGCCGGCCGAACAGCCCAGCCTTCAGGCGCGGGCGGCGGGGGCGGCGGACTCCGACCTCACGTCCAGCATGTCGGTCTCCTGCGACCACAACTACACGGTGGAGGACACGGTGCAGCAGAAGAAGCGCGTGGAGCAGCTGGAGGAGCAGGTGGAGAAGCTGCGCAAGAAGCTGAAGACAGTGCAGCAGAAGTGCCGCCGTCAGGAGCGGCAGCTGGAGAAACTGAAGGCCGTGGGCGAGTTCCACAAGGCCAGCAAGGACGCAGCCTTGGGGGAGAGCTACGTCATTCTGCCCAAAGAGCTCTACGATATCCTCAAAGGAATCGAGTCCATCAACGGCTTGTAGTGACTAATGGCCCGGCCGTCGCAGGGAAACGCTTTTTTTTTTCGTTGTGTTTCCCTCCTTAGGTCGTCTATAAGTGGTGGTCTTTCGATGGTCTAAAATCCCCCTACTTTAAAGTTATACTTGAATCAGTTCAACCCATTTACTAATATGAATGGGATATTTTAGTTTTGTCAAGCTTGCTTTGCAAGTATTCCTTAAAGGGTTGTGTAAAATCTGGATATTTTAGTGTCACACATCGTCAAGGTAAGGCAATGAAAGTGGTTCTGAAAAGATATATTTATATGATATCATATAATGATTGTGTAGCGTTTCCTCATCACAGAGGAACAGAATTTACCCTTTAATGTGAATTGAAATCGGCTCAGCATAGAGGCTTAAAATATTTACAGTATCAAAATATTATGCAAAGATAAATTATACACGTATCTCTTCACAACCACTTGCTGTATAATGTCTAATTGATCTTAAAAAATAATTTGTTTCCTCTCAACAAAATACTTGTTGGGTGTGACTGGACTGGAGGGATTTCTTTCTGCAGTATGAACTGCAAATGTTATCTCCTGGCCATGATCAGAATTTAAGTTCAATTTGCCATACTCCATCAAAGTGCATTAAGGCGGGGTATTTACACAGTATTTAAAAGGAAAGATAACAGATTATGAACATGCATTCACAGTAAATTTACATTATCACCTCCACTTTTCAAATTAAAACAGCGTTTTATGATTTGTTAAAGCAGCAAAATGTCAGTTTTTTTACTCATAATTAACTGCCATTTTTTGCGACCCACTGAGATTGTTGACAATGTTTTGCCAGTAACTCCAATGTTCTCGGACATAGTGGAATGTAAAGTAAATAAAGAGGACCATAAAACAAATAATATATGACTTGGTTGATTGGGATCTAACCATCAAGTGATGTTTTGTTCGACTAAGGTTAGCCATGTTTAAAGCCTGCTTTGTTGCTAGCTAGCTTTATAGCAAGCATTATTTTTTGTATTTAGGATCCTTAGCTATGTATGGTGGGGGAAAAAACAAGAACAAATGGCTAGCTTGCGAGGTCAGATGATTTGCAGCCTTTTCGCTGGCAGTTTTGCTTTCATTCAGGGGAGGATATGTATTTTATTGTGCGTACATGTTCATGATCTGTTTTGGTTTCATTTTACTAAGTAACACAAACTAAATTATCGATGCGTTTTTCTGTGAGGCTAGAGTGAAATTGCTGAGTACAGATACGTATTACATGATTCCGTGTTAAGTTTTCTCATTCACCATTCACACCAGATTTGCTTTCGGGAGGCGAAAGAAGCATGTTGCTTTTGTAACGAGTAGATAATGCAGCATCCTTTCTAAAAGAGCTGCAGCTTTACAGGACTGCAAGCCTCTCATGAACACATTGAGAAATGACTTCCTGATTGTCAAGGGATGGAGATGGCATGTTAAATCGTCAGTCACGTTGTCAAAGAATACTCATGCTTACAGACTACAGAAAACTAAAATTTTTACTGAAAAAGGAATGGATCATATTTCAACATTGAGTATTTATTGCGTGTTCCTTATTTACAGTGGTATTAGGCATGGTTATATTTCTGTTTACAGTCAATTCCATTTGAAACATACCTTTTTATTTGTGATACTCACCAATTCAATAGACAGTGGTCCAGAGTAATGTAAACTGAAATACGAATAAGAATAATTCGGCCAAAGAAGTAGTTGAAGCTAGACCGTCTCCACAAGCATGTTATTAATTAGACTTTCTTCTTGGGTTTTTTTGGAGGAGTTCACCTGAATAATACGGACTACCTCTCTCACTACTACGGGAAGTTGAGCGAAGATACTTGATACTTGTTAATGTCTTGATTGCTTCATGATACCTCTGGGTGTGTTGCGTTTGCCCATATAAAGTTTTAATCTTTGACCTTGAGATCCCCATAGTTCCTCGCCGCACTAACTGACATTGTCACCAGATATTTATTTTGTTTTATTGCAGAGGGATGAAGGCTGTAGGCCAGGGCTGCATGACTCCAGTCCTGGATGGCCGATCCGTGTCACGGTTTTTGCTCCAACTAATCACCTTTTCTGACCGCTCCATAATCTGCGCTGGTTCACTCCTGTACGTGAGTGTAGCGATATCTTTAGGATGTACTTACAGTCTGCAGCGGGGGATGATACAAATGCCAGATCAACATATGATTGAGCTAATTAAATAACGTAAGAGCAAACAATTTGCTCAAAATCCTGAAACGGATGGGCCCTTGTTGCACACCCCTGACGCAGCTGCAATCAAAAGTCATTCTGTGACTTTTACATCAACTCCTTTTCCTAAAATTCACTCAAAATATAAGTAAACATGCATCTTCTCAATTATAATTTTGATTTATTTACAGTAATGCATATGAAAATGGAGGACCATCATACATTTATGTTTAGAAAATATATATGAAAACAACTATGGTTTCAGGCGTCATTTGTAATATGGGACTTTTTTTATTTTATTTTATTTTCATTATTTGTGTCGTTCCTAATGGACAATAACAATGCTTTTGACTTTTTTTCTTCTTTTTTTTTTCTTTCTTTCTGCTCAGTTTTTAGAGCCAGTTAAGGAAAGCCATATTTCAAAGGGATAAGTACTGGACCTAAAACCAGAAGTATTATTGCATAAAGACATAGTTGCCTTAAGCCCTCACTAAATTGAGTGGACTGTTTTCATAAAGAGTGTGACAGTTTCCCTATAAATTAATGGAATTGTTTAGTGTTGCAGTGGAATGCAAGTAAACATGTTTCTGTGATAGTCACTGTTTATTTCACTTACTCTAGTAAACCCCCCAACCGCCCCCCCCCCCCCCCCACCCCAAACCTCCCAACCTCAGATGGCATTCATTTCACAGCTGGATGTTTACGGATTACAACCATCTGGTCACATTGTCCATGTTCTTAACCATTAAGAACATGGACCATACAGTCAAGCTCTTCATTCGCTGCTCATTAAATCCATGTTACTGTATAACAAGCTGTGTAGTATCAAAATTGTGTCTGATCTTTTATGGTCACATATTTCAGCCTTTGAATATTCCTGTGGGCTCCTCTTGAATTCATGAATGATAAAAAAATCTATAATGGAACATTACCAAAATCATTTAATTCAGCGTATATTAACCATGGTGGAAATATGCCTTGAAAGAATTTGAACAAGTATTTGCAGGGACCTTACAACTGGCATGGGCTAATACTAGCCACTGTCCAGGCATGCATTTGTACTTCCCAGGGATTCATTTTCTCATACTTTAAAACGTTTTACTGGAAGAAGGAAGATTACTTTCCAATCAGAACTGTAACAGGGCTGCTGGGTGGCTTATCCTGTTAAAACACTTCCAGTGTGTGGATGGACCCCGCGGTCTGGCCCCATCAATATCCACACTACCACTGTTGACTGAAATCATGTATTGGGTACAGTGATACTTGCGGAGGGACGGATTAGTTGAGGGAGTTTTAAAGCACTAACCTCCTCTGGTCAATCAATGCCCACAGTCTGCAAGCACAGTCTGTGCACAGGGCAGCCTGTAGCCTCCTGGTAAATGTACATGACTGGGACCTGGAAGGTTGGTGGTCCAAGCCCCGGTGTAGTCACAATAAGATCCACACAGCTGAATTGCTCCAGGGGGGATTGTCCCCTTCTTAGTCTGATGAACTGTAAATCGCTCTGAGTAAAAGCTTCAACTAAATAACAAATTTTTATTATTATTATTATGACATGAGGTGTGCGTCCCAATGAAGGTATGACCTCATCTAATGGACAGTGGAAGGAACGGAAGTAGTCGGTGACATCATGCATTTTAGAGGAGACTGCACGCTGGCAATGCAATGAGCTTGGCTTACAAATACAATGGGCATTCCAATTTGGGAGAATAAGGGAGGAAATATTCTTGAAAAAATCTAGTAAATTATAATATGCAAACTACTGATCAGTTTTCATAGAACAGTCATACTGTATGTGCCCTTTGTGTGGGGGCTCCACCATCTAAGCAGAGCACTTTAATGCATAAAGAATGCTTCATTTTACCATTACGAAAGAAGGCGAAAAAAGTTTCATTATTAATCTAGCACATGCATTCTCATGTGGGTATTTTGCAGAGAAATTTAATTGCACAGAGGAACTGTTCAAATGTTTATTGCTGTATACAAAAGTGTGAATGTGTGGATGTTATGCTTGTAATAAAGAAATATTAATGGAAATTATTATTTTTATCTTTTTTACAGTGTATTGCATATTGTATGTTAACAGACTTGATAAATACACTATACATGCTATATCACATACGGTATCTTAATATGAATGGAGTGAAGGATTGTACAGTTTGAAAAACTGAAACAACCCATATCCTCAATCTTGAAATGAAATATTTCTGAACACGAAGGCACAGCCATGATACTCAAACAATGAATTCCAATCAGAATTAAGTGTCACAACCATCCCCAACCCGGGCAGCTATAATATAGGCAGCTATTTTGGCATGTGGGTTTGAACATAGCATCACGTCACATTTGACTAGAGAAACAGCTTATTACTGCCATGAAAGTGAAACTATTTTACCTGCAATATTGTAAACAAAAAATAGATGAGAATGATTACTTCTCCTGTGAGCTTAAATGGGAATATGGATCTGGAGAAGTGATCACATAACAACAAATCATCCCTTGATGGTCAAATTGATGGTGTTACAATCTCCCCTACACCAACAAATCAGTTACTTAGAATGCCACAAGAAGAAAACCGTTAATTTGAGACGCACTTGTACTATACTGTCTGACCATAATCTGACATCCGACTAGCAGTAGCGACTTACATTTGAAGTGACCGTTAGATAGATAAGAAAAATAATTGCTTATCAATTTAAATTCTTGATGGCAACTTTGCTCGCCCTTTTTGCTTTGTAATGTGACTACCACTCGCCGCAAGGTGGCAGTTTAACATTGATATTTGTTGCCTGAAAGAAAAAATAAATAATAGGCCTACGCTTATGAATGCTTAACGTTTTATACACTTTAGTGTTTGCGAGTCTTAACAGCAACATATACACTGTTAACGGCAAGTAAAAAACATCCTGAGGTAAACTTTGAAATAAGAAAATATCAAATATGATATGATGTATATGGCAGTATCATAATTGACGTTGTTTTTGAGTGAAGGCAAAACGTTCCTACTCTGTAGTCCATACACCCAAGTTAAATAATAACCAGTAATCAGTTTCCTTTTCAATTCATCTCGTGTTTTCCCATTGAGTCCACATGGCGGTCTTAGTGTAAGCGTTTCTATTGGCTGATAAAATCCGACTTCCACTTTTGTGTCAAAGTGGAGAGCAGAGCGGGACAGTCTGGGAACTCGGTGAAAGAAATTGAAGTACAGCAGAGGCGGAAAATCTAGTGGATGTACAATTTTCGGTGAGTAGTCTCGGACGATTAAGAAAGACAACGTGATAGATGTACAGTATGGTTTTCATTGCGTTTTACAATAATAGAAGTATATCCCAAGCTCTCATGCGTAGCACACTACTACATGTGCATGTGTAATGAAAAGCCGACACAACAATTTGGTATGACTTACTGCTTTTGGTGTAGGACTTGTGCTTTAAAACCTGTTCAAAATAAGAGATGGATAATTTATTTGTGGAATCCGCCTGGATGTTTCTGTCCATCGTCTCCTCTGTAGGCTACTAATCGCTAGGCTACATCATTGTTCATTGTGACAAATCGCTGAACAAATTTCCACACAAGTCCATCATGTTGCCACGATGTTTTTCCCAACCTTGTCGTTTTGTTTTTTTTACTTTAAAAGATCGAGAACATTTCAGAAGTGAAACGGAATGTACGACAACTACTTATTTGCTGATGCTCACTTGGATCCTCGGAGCCACTGTAACTTTTTATTTAAAATGTCCCTCTTCTCAAATAAAACGATTATATAACGGGTTATTCTAATTTCTGCATTTTGTTGGGATAGTCAACAATAAATAATATTGGAGTGTGAACGTCATGTTTATGAAGACAGAAAGCTACGCAGTTCTCTGATGGACTAGCTAGTATTTTAAGGCTACATGAAGGAAAAAGACGTGTAAACCTCGTTAAGTGTAACATCTGGAGAAATATTGAAAAAACCAAGTTTGGATAACGCTTTGGTCAAGTTTCTCTGGTCTGCTGTTCTTGAATTTTTTTTTCCAAATCTTTATAAAACATTTCCGGTATGCTTTTTCTTTGAAAACAAACTCTCAAAGTCTGTATTTATTTTTTCCGAGTCGACCATAAGCGGATCACATTGAGATCCCAAGCAGCACCTTAACGACGTGAGTAGGCAAAAAAGTGCAGCATATTTCTTCAGCCTACTTTGGAATTCATAGCGAGAAATGTTGTTCAAGCAATGTTTGAAAGAAAGCGTATCGTCTGCTGGAGCGTGAATGAAGTTGTAATGCAGTTATGTATAAACGGTCTACTGGCATTGGCTTTAAACTTTCTAGGTCAATCTGCGTGTAAGGACGACCAAAAAGAAGAACTGTCACGTGAGATTTAGCAAAGACTGACGGGGCAAGATGACACTGCTTTGAAACAGTCATCAAATGTTCTGGAAAACCGCAGTTCACGTCGCCTTCGTTTGCCTGAGTCGAATTAAACATTTAGCTAATTGAGTTCTGCAGTATGAAAGCAAAATATTTCCAATGCTTTTGGTTGTACATTTAAAATAGTAATAGTAAATGCTGTTGGGGCGGCCTGTAGCATAGTGGTTAAGGTGAATGACTGGGCCAGGCAAGGTTGGGGGCTCGAATCCCAGTGTAGCCACAATAAGATCCGCACAGCCGTTGGGCCCCTGACCCTGCATTGCTCCAGGGGAGGATTGTCCCCTGCCTAGTCTAATCAACTGTATGTTGCTCTGAATAAGAGCGTCTGCCAAATGGCAATAATATAATGTAATGTAATGTAATAGAAGGAAGTTAAAATTTTTTCCAGTGATTTAATTATTTTATTACAATATAGCGATATGTTTTTCTGTTTGCATTGGTTTCTGGCACATTGAGAATGGCTGTGGCTGTGTACGGTAATTCCCCGTGGCTCCTGTGTCCCGTGTGTTGTTGATTACGCCGTGTTTCCCTCTGCTTGTTGTCACTGCTAATTAAATCTGAAAGCCTCATTACACAATGGCCGCACCATGGGGAATTATTATAGTGCTGTACTCATTCATTTGTTTGTAAACAAGGTCTTAACTTTCCGGGCTCTTTAATCTCAGTTCTCGACAAATGAATTTAAAATACACATGTTAATGTGTTTTTCATGTCATAATAGTGCACCTCAGTCATGCAGAATACATTTTTTGAACACGGTCTGATTAAGCATACATACATTTGAATTATGCCAATGCACTCACACAGAACAGATACATGATCACGTTGAGCTCCATGTTTATTTTAGCATACTAAAGTTGTGTTCACATCTCATTCTCTTGTGAAGGGCTCTGAGGAGCCACATTTTGAGAATGTGAATCACTGACATATATTCCCATAGAACTGTCAGCAGGGAGAATGGGTCATGTAACACCATTAAAATAGCAGACTTTTGAAAGCCTCAGTGATTTGGTTCTTTCAGTTTCCAAGGACAGGAAGTGCAAGGTGCATGTTTCTGCTGGGATATAATTCTGATACTATAAAGAGATTTGTTTCAATGGAAACTGGGATTTATGTTAATGTTTTTTTCATCAGTAATGTAAGAAGCTTGATAAGATGTAATTGTATATTTATGGTTTAAAAGTTTTTGTTTGACCAGTTAGTCTGGAGAGAAAATCTTTCAGGTTTGACTGTGCTTAATTCAAATACAATCTCAGGTATATGGCAAGGTAACTAGCAAAATAATACAGCCTGACATATATGCTTCTGACCAGGTTTATCGCAAAGGGCTTTTCACAATGAGCTTGATGAGAATATTGCAGGGATCTCAGGAGTCAAAGGCATCAACAATCATTCCACAGTCAAAGTCACTTAGATCACATTTCTTCCCCATTCTGACATATGGTCTGAAAAACAGCTGAACCTCTTGACCATGTAACAGGGTTATCACAATAGAAACGGGGCCAGGCTCTAATGAGGTCGTAAGGCTGATGCTGTACCCCTAGCTGTTATACCACATCCCTGATGACCTGGACAGCAGAACTAACTGTAATGCCCTGGGGTACACTGTCAGTGTTTCTACATTTTTCTCTTTCTGTTTCTTCTTCTTATACAAAAGAATGCCATCAGATCAGTGTATGGTTCACTGAGGAACAGTAATGAATGTATGCCCAAATATAGGCATGAACTTAAACAGGAAATTACTACTTGAGTTATAGCCCTGATGATGCATAAAAGTATGTCACATTAGTGCACTCTGAATCTGGTATAGAACCTGCAACATTCAGAATGTTACTCAACACAGTAGCCTGGAGGCTAAGGTATATGACTGGGACCCGGAAGGTTGGTGTTTAAAGCCACGGTGTAGCCCCAATAAGATCGGTACAGCTGTTGGGCCCTTAAGCAAGGCCCTTAACCCCAGATTGCTCCAGGAGGGATTGTCCCCTGCTTAGTCTAATCAACTGTAAGTGCTTTGGATAAAGGCGTCAGCTAATTAACAAATGTATTATTAAAATATCAAAATGTTATGTCAGGCAGTCACACAATTCAGAATGAGTATTTATCTAGCGCCTTTATACAAAGCGCTGTACAATTGATGTTTCTCATTCACCCATTCATACACACACTCACACACCGACAGCGATTGGCTGCCATGCAAGGCACCGACCAGCTCGTCAGGAGCATTTGGGGGTTACGTGTCTTGCTCAGGGACACTTCGACACAGCCCGGGCGGGGGATTGAACCGGCAACCCTCTGACTGCCAGACGACTGCTTTTACTGAGCCATGTCGCCCCTATTGTGCACTAAATTAAGTATTCCGCCTATTTGGGTTCGATCCACTGCATTTAATATGACTACAGTTTAATTAAATGGTACATTTATAAAACAGTTAACTTTTAGGGAGTAAGAAAGGGTCCAACTTCCTCCTTTCTTGTAACCCATACCCACAAGGGAAGTGACCAATGGCCTAAAAGCATTTCTTAGAACGTACATTTCCTCATGGCTGGCTTTTTTTTCTCCTAAATTTGGGATGGAAAAGACTCACAGCACATAGGAAACACCTGACTGGGGGCCTTGTCTCAGACGGGAACATCTCAATGTGAACTTTTCAGAACTATTGTGATTTTCTTCTGGCCTTGCATGAGTGGAGTTACATGCTTCAGCAACAAAAGCAAAGGCAGTTCTACTTCTACTTTTTAATCACTCCATCAAGAGCGAATCTTAGCCATGTTGGCCCACTAGACTCAATAGTGATCTTGGATACTATATCATGTTGGGCATGTCTATGGTAGGCTGGTTATTTTAGCATGCCAGAGCTTTGATTATACTGTTGATAGCATTCCTCGTTTTTGTTTTTGTGATTTTATTTTCCTCTGCTATACTTGCTTAATTTTATTTTGTGACCAGAAGCGGACCGTGTTCAGGGAAGGCGTCAGGGTTCAGTGAAGGTTAAATTACTACGGAAGCTTTTAACATGTTTGGTGATTCAGGCGGTCCTGAGTGTTTAAAGACTCAACAGAAAGGAATTTGTGGTTGTGGTTTCCTGGACTGCTTGTAATTCAAGTACACAGATTACCAAGTTAAACATTTACTGGATCAAACATTGGGGCAAGAAGCAACAACTTATAGCTGGTGTCCGAGCCACACTTTTGCCTGTCCGGAACTGTCATATTATCCATCTTAAACATCAAAATGTGGCTCAGTTCTTATGTGGAGAGCCTGATGACATCACCGGCCCCAGCTACACTCAGTGAGCACTTTATTAGGTAGACGTGTACACTGGCTTGTTAATGCAAATATTTCATCAGCTGTATCAGCTTTATTATTCCCATGAAGTGAACCGTTTTATAAATGTACCTTTTAATTAAAGGTACAATAGGTCATTTCGGACTTCTAATGGTCAAGAGAGTAATTGCAGTAACAAACACGCTCAAACCACAACACTGTTTATCCAACCCCTTCTCTGTGAACACATTGATGTTGAAATGCCATTGGCTGTGGCAATTAGAACCAATTTTCAACCAATGAGCTTGAATTTTTATTATTGTACAGCTATACGATGTTTTCGCACAGTGTCGGCCTGTCAACTGCATATTTTGAAACTCGAATTTAAGGACTATAAAGACAGGCAGAGGGTGAGTCAATATGTCAGTGAGCCTTTTTCAATGATAGGAAGGGATTTACAATGGTCTTGTAATAATGTTTTAAGACAAAAATCTTATCTATTGTACCTTTAAACTGCAGATAAATGAAAAGCAGGGGATCAAACCCAAATGGGTACAATATTTGATATAGTGCACAATACAGAGGTCACTAAACCACTGACATTTGAAACACAGGACAGTATACTCATTTGCATATCCTAGAGTAATTTAATTTGGCTTCTGAATTGTGTGACTGTCTAACATAAAATTTTGAAAGGTACAATCCTACATGTTGATAATACATTTGTTAATTAGCTGACGCCTGTATCCAAAGCGACTTGCAGTTGATTAGACTAAGCAGGGGACAATCCCCCCTGGAGCAAGAGGGTTAAGGGCCTTGCTCAAGGGCCCAACGGCTGTACCGATCTTATTGTGGCTACACCTTGGCTTACACCAAGAACCTTCCGGCTCCCAGTCATGTACCTTAGCCCCCAGGCTACTGGCTGCCCCATGTTGAGAAACATTCTGAATGTTGCAGGTTCTACACCGGAATGGGTGTACACTAATGTGACATACTTTTACGCATCATGAGGGCTATAAGTCATTAGTCATGTAGTAATTTCCTGTTTCAGTCACATGCCTATATTTGGGCATACATTCATTACTGCTCCTCAGTGATCCATACACTGATCTGATGGCATTCTTTTGTATAAGAAGGAAGAAACAGAAAGAGAAAAATGTAGAAACACTGACAGTGTACCCCAGGGCATTACAGTTAGTTCTGCTGTCCAGGTCATCAGGGATGTGGTATAACAACAAGGGGTACAGCATCAGCCTTATGACCTCATTAGAGCCTGGCCCCGTTTCTATTGTGATAACCCTGTTACCCAAGACTCATTCATTCATAGAGGGCCTTTGACTCCCACTAAATTAATAAAAGCATGCAGACATGGTCATATGTCAGAATTGGGAAGAAATGTGATCTAAGTGACCTGGACTGTGGAATGATGGTTGATGCCAGACAGGGTGGTCAGATTATCTCACAAACTGCTGATCACCTGGGAACAGTTTCTACAGTTTGCAGAGAATGGTGTTAAAAACATAAAACATCCGGAGAGCAGCAGGAGCGGTCAGAAACATGTTGTTAATGACAGAGGTCAGAGGAGAAGGGCCAGACTGGTTGAAGCTGACAGGAAGATGACAGTAACACAAATAACCACACATTCCAACAGTGGTATGCAGAAGGCACAACGTGTCAAACATCGAAGTGGATAGGCCACAACAGCAGAAGACTTAATAAGTCTACAAAATAAGTCTAATAAATACCTAATCAAGTGCTCACTGAGGTTATTTCACAATGTTCACCATCAAATCATCATGGATTTTGACTTTTGGTGGGAGTTGTACTTTGGAGCTATAGTAGTTGAAAACTCGGCCTACATTCCTGTTTTCTTGTAACTCTTTGCCCTATGTATCTATGAGACTAATTTTGTACACAGCACGGCAGTGTCACTAATTTTCCACACCCCTTGGGTAGTGGGCAGGAATTTTTATGACTCCACAGCTGTGGTAATCCTGGCGATTGCTAGCACTAATAAAAAACCAGGAGAAAGACAAAGGGCGGGAGGTTGGACCTATCTACCATCAAATAGCATTGGCCTGTACTGGATTTAGATGGGTTCCCATATATAAAACTGTAGGCCCTGAATGTATTTCTTTGTTTTAAGCCTTGCAGTGGTCCTGTGTTTACAATCAAAAAAGTCTCCTCCTCTATCCCCAACCCACTCACCCCTGTTTTTACATTTCAAATCCATTTTACCATTTTTAGCTTTCCATCTCGTTTTTTTGATAGCTGTCGCCACCAAGGAAATGTAAATCCAAGGCTGAGACTGGTTTTGAACGAGCCCTGTCGGCTTTTGGTTTCACTTTGCTGTACTTTTGCTTCTTAACCTCGACCAGTGCAGTAAACAGCTAGCTACTTCGCCCCACTGTTGAAACCTGACCCCACCCCAAAGGCTCTGTAGCCACACCTACTCCTCCGGACACAGAAAAGAGCGTCACACAGAAAAATGTCCCAAACATGTTTAAGAATAACAAATACAGGTAAAGGAGCATGAAATTGATCAGAGATCAGTAGTGCATCATATAAATACCTTGGTTTGGCATGGTTATTTATAATATGCATCTAGGTTTAGCGCAATAGTAATACGCCTAGTTCAGTAACATATATCTGGATGAAATCCTCCCACCCCGAAGTGGCACTAAACCAAATTATGGGGGGCGCCCTGTAGAAGCTGCTGGTGGCAGTTCGTACATGGGTGGTCCGTAATAATTTTCAAGCTAAGATAGTTTGCTAAATCCTGCGAATAGCTTGACATAACATTCACATAATTATAGATGTGTACTCTGCAAATACAAATCTTGCACATTCTGTGTAACAATTCAGAATCACAATGAATCCAAGCTCTCCATTTGTGATAATGCAAGCCAGCATTATCACAAACATCTCACTATAAAAGACCCATTATACGGTCACTCATTTGCATGAATAAAAAATGACCTGCCGAGAAAATACAATATAATTATCACTTTAATACTATTCAACTGTTATGTGAGCAGTAGGGTTCTGTTCTGTTCTGTTATGCAGGATTGCAAGTCCATGGTTTGGCACCATGTCACCTGCAGCCTCCTGTTGATTCTGGTTACTGAGCAGAACACTTCACATTACATTACAGTTATTCAGCTGATGCTTACAGTTGATTAGACCATCAGGAGACAATTGGCCCTCGAACAATGCGGGCTTAAGGGCCCATCAGCTGTGTGGATTGTATCATGGCTACACCGGGGTTTGAACCACCAACCTTCTGGATCCCAGTCATGTTCCTTAGCTACTAGGTTAGAAGCTGCCCCCCACTTCCCTGAAAGAGCAGATTCTTCATTGATAATGCAGCCCCTCCCTGCTTCCGTCTACGTCAGGAGCAAAGCACCGAGACATATAGAAGGCCTTTGACAAGTCAGAGATCTGGAATGTGATTATGTGCCATTGAAAGCAAGGGCTGACATTTGAAATAGGGACGCTCTAAAGGAATGTTGGCTCTAGAAGAATGCCTCGATTAGCAGAATGAGCCCGCTTGGTGCTAAACCAGTCCACCTTCAGTTTCACTGACTTTCAAGTATCATGGATAATGCTGCCTTCATCAGATAGCATTCATAGCTTTGAAAACAAGTGAAACCTGTGTCTGGCTTCAGACATGAGAGCCAAAGTGATCAGGTTACACACTGACCTGTGGACTGAAGGCTAAATAGCGTGGTTGTACTATCAGTTCATTATTTAGGCTAGCATAAGTCCTGTGAAATGACAGGTTGATTGCGCAATAGACACATTTACAATGTCCATACAAGGCAAGGATTAGGTATGTGGGTTCTGTTGGATAAATGGCCAATAGAATTAACAAGAACAAGGGGTGACGGGTAACTGATTGGGTCAACTGCTGTCATTAGTTTTTGGCAAAAATAATATAGCGGACCATTGATAAACTTTCTATTTTTTTATCCTAAACACTCGCTAAAATGAGTTTGAGTGCATTTGAGTAATAAGCAATGCAGTTGCTGAACCTTGATTCAAATTTGATCTGCAATGCCTAGTTTGAAAGTTTGAGTGCCATGTTTACATGTCTCATAAGATGGGTAGGTACGAGTGGTCCCAACCTCTCTAAATAAGATAACAGTGATTGCGTCAAGTTATCTTAAATCACTTGTTTTAAGATAATTAAAAACAATCTGTTTGAATCTGTTGGTACGAGTGCATGAGGCCCATTGTTCCCTATCTGATGCCCTGTGTTTTATGACACCACAAGAATCAAATAAGCTTCCATGTCCAACAATAATATTTGGGCCTCTGAGGAAATAAACACAGTGCTTTACATTCAACTTATGTTGTTCAAGTAGGCTACCTCAGATAACCAGCCATCAGAAACAATATCCCTCACAAACTCCTTAATTCAGTCACCTTAAATAAAGACTTCATCCTTGATAGGTGTGCCTAATTCATGAACTGCAGAGTAAGTAGCATGCTAGCTAGTAGAATGCTAGCTAATTTAGGAGACTTTAGTAGTTAAAGTAGTACAAACTCGAATGAAAAATGAAAGCTGGTTTGGTTGGCAATTGTGCTCCAGAAGCCCTCCCTTTGTAACTTCATGGTTTTGTCATAGTTTAAATAGCTTTAAAAGGAGATGGGTAAGTATTGGGTAAAATTCTGCAAGTCAAACTGAGGTGGAACTACTACTGACTCTGACCATTACACCACTATGGGGGTTCCGTTATTGTGCTGTTAACCTTAATCACTTGGATTCATGATGGAAAAACACTTCCAGTGCCAAAGAATGTACTACAAAGGATACTAGGACGAGGGACAAAAACTAAGCATTTGTTTTACAGCTCATTTTACGCAAATATCACCCCGTTTTGCTTGCCAAAAATGCCTTTATTGTGGGTACTGGCTACCGTTTGTGGTCTGGCTGTTCAAACCGTCTTCTCTCTCTCTGTCTGGTTACAACAAAGCAAAGAGGGGAAAGGAACATAAATCTCTGCCCTCTCCGTTGTTAAAATGTCACCATCACAAGGAGACCTGGAGTACTTATAGGGTTAGTGCTTTCCTGTCATTTGTCTTCTTTTTAAACGCTTGTCAGGTGAACACACACTGAGTAAATACCATCCGTGGTTCTCTAAGAGCACTTCAACAAAGTGTACACAAAAATTCAGGTACACAAATTGTCAGTGAGCGAACAGGACAGAACTCTGAGAGGACAGAATCAATGGGTTTGGGGAAAATAGGGGGTCACTTAACAGGGGAGAGTTTGGATCTAGTTTGGTGACATTTCTAGAAATTTCCCTGAGGCAGTAGTGTGCCTTACAGATCACATATCTGACAAGAAACATAGGTACTTTCCTGCAGCCTGTGGAACAAGCAGTACTGAGGTTACAAGTATCTAAAGATCCCACACCACACAAGTTTATGTAAATGAAGGATGTGAACTTCCCTAAAACACTGGCCTACTGTCATGTACTTAAGCTAAGGCTAGAAGCTATTCATTTAGCCCACTCTTGTTTGGTACCCATACTGCACTGCGCCATGCCTTTTAGGAATATTGGAAGATAGCCACAGAGTTTTCAGAGCCTGTAGCATCATTGTGATCCATAGAAAAGCTTTTCTTTGGGAGGAAAGGACTGCTAATGAGTATTTGTTTGCATGGAAATCCAATTAAATTCAGTCTGACAAATTAAAATGCATCTTGTTATGCATCTTGTCAGCAGACATTTCCACCAAAAATATGCTGCGTACAATCTGGTGCCAGAATCCCTGATTTAGTTCCATAGATGTTTGTTTTTAATTGTAGGACTTTTTGTCCGTTGCTCTCTGTCAACACTCGAGTAATGTGGATGCCTTGAATGGAAGTTTAGTTTCTTCACTCGGTACATGAACAAATTCAGGCTTGTAGACAACACCTAGGATGTGAGAAGTTGTCGCTGCTTTGACAAAGCAGCACATTCATGAGTAGAAGTGGGCTGTCTCCCTGCCTTGGATTCACCCGGCTTCTCTCTGTACCGACTGACATCATCACACAGTCATCCATTGTGCCGATGCAATGCAAGTGGCAACAAGATCCCATACACAGATATCAGTCAGCAGAAAGACCCCAGTTACACGCTCCACCACTCAGTAGCACTTTTACAGTCAACAAGAGAAAGATGATTTAAGCATTCCGCCTCACTCTTTAGCATAGTCAGGCTATAATCTGAAATGTTCATTTATTAAACTGAATTAAAAAGCGCTTTAAAAGAAAATAATAGCATTACATGCAGTTACGTCCATATCTAAGCATAACATACAGGGTACATTTTTTTCAGTTGTGAAGGAGATTTAGGGGGTTTTTACTTGTTTGAGCTAGTCATTTTCCAAGCTAGTCATGAATTCCAGTTTCAGTTTTTAGTCCCTGTATTATGAAAGATTGGCTCATGTATGGACCTGCCTGGTTGTTCACTGTGCTTTTGCCTTCAACAGGAAAAGATGTCTGGATAACGTTGTGCCCACACTGAAAAACCCACCAAAAACTGTGACTATTGGTGCCAGCATTTCTACAAGCGGGGTGCCTCTCAGGCCATCGGAAAAACCCCAGCTGTTCCCCTGTCCTCCCCCCCTGATCCCCCTGGCCCCGATTCCCGGAAACATGTCCATCGCACTGAAGCAGGTCTTCAACAAGGACAAGACCTTCCGGCCCAAGCGCAAGTTCGAGCCGGGGACGCAGCGCTTCGAGCTGCACAAGAAGGCGCAGGCCTCGCTCAACTCGGGAGTGGACCTGCGGGCCGCCGTCCAGCTGCCCCACGGCGAGGACCTCAATGACTGGGTGGCCGTGCACGTCGTGGACTTCTTCAACCGCATCAACCTCATCTACGGGACCGTGTGCGAGTTCTGCACCGAGAAGAGCTGCCCAGTCATGTCGGGCGGGCCTCGGTACGAGTACCGCTGGCAGGACGACCACAAGTACAAGAAGCCCACCGCCCTGCCCGCGCCCCAGTACATGAGCCTGCTGATGGACTGGATCGAGGTGCAGATCAACAACGAGGACATCTTCCCCACCAGTATAGGTGAGTGCGATATCCGGAAGATACGCACTAGCATTAGGGATAAAACTCTGTTCTCTTTGTTAGAGGTACGCAGGCTTTTAGAGGTATACTTATCCCTAGTTAGTCCTCTGGCAACCTTCTTTAACCACCATGGCCTTGGCCGCAGCGAGGTCCTGACTTTTGTGATACCAAGCGGTTCCTTCTCACATTCTGTATTGACAAAAGTGTATCCATCTGGCCTCTTGTGTAAAGCCCTTTTGCTAGTGTAATTGCACCTTTTGACACCCAGCATTGCCCTGTTGACTTTTTAAAGCTCAATGAGAGGTCAGTTTAAAAAAGAAAGATGTCATCACAGGGTAGAAGAATGCTCCATTGCCCAACATGAAAGGGCAGGTGCAGCCAGAGCAATCAATAATGTGGAATAAAGGCTGTCGTATCACCTCAAACAAAGCAGACGAGTAACACCTCTGACCTTTGGCCTGTTGTCTGCCTCTGAGGGGGATGTGTTGTGATCCCAGGTCGCCATTATACCTGGACACCTTTGGGCAAGCTGAATGGCGCACATACCGAAAACGGACACAGAAAAGCCCTGTTTTCAGCTAATTGCTAGCCCACTAACTTTACAGGCAAATGCCGCCAAAGTCGGTGTCGTTTGAAGTAAGGATGAGATCACAAAGCAGTCTGTACGCCTGCTGCCAGTGTCTGAAAGAGATCCTAACTTGGAAGCCACGTTCCATATCTGTTCTTGTTTGCATGGCTAACATTCTCCAACAAATAGTTGAAGAAAACTAAGGGGAGGAAAGTAAAAACAAAACAAAAAGTTATGCCTCAGGCCTAACCCTCTCTAAACTCTCTGAGTAAATGTGAGGACTAGGGCTGGTCGTGACTGCCACCAGTGGATATCACTAGCAGGTAACACTATCACCCGCAGCCCTGAATTATTCAAGGATATTTGATCCGGAGGCCTTGCCAGCTACCACCACCATGTCAAGGTGAAACCATATCCAGCGGGCCTTTGTTGCCTTCAGCCTGTAATGGCAGCTGAGACGCCGTCTAGCGTCTACCAAGAGGAACTCCTTCTCCCCTCCTTTTCCCCTCCTTTTTCATGTTTGCAGATCCCCCCAGTGTTGTTAGCCGTTCACCATGATTCGCCAGCCGGCACGTGCAACCGCAGAACTGGGATTCTGTTTGTGTACAGTAGCTCAGGTTTTATTGAAAATGAGAGAAGGGTTGGAAAGTTTAGTGCGCTGTGACCAAAAAAAAAAAAGCTTATGTTGGTGATGCAGTGGACTGGTTTTTCACCAAATGTGAATGTTTGGAACCATTATGCTGGAAACTTGGGGGGGGGGGGGGGGGGGGCATATTGAGTAATCTGGAGCTGTTTGTTTGGGGATGTTGAGTCCAGCTCTCTCTCGGTGGAGCGATGGAACACCACGGGAAGCTCAGGAATTAAACCCCTTAGCAGAGTCAGCAGGAAGGGATTAACGGGGACCTGGAATGTTTTTCTGGGAACGCTTGTTTCCTTTACATGTCCCGAACCAGGACTTTGTGAAGAACATGAATCTGGATTATTCTTTTATTTTATTTTTTTATTTTGCACAGGTTCACAGCTTGGACTTTGATAGGTGTGTGGTCCTTTTATCATTGCATGAGGATCAAACTTCATTGTCAGCTTCAGTTTAAGAGAAAGTTTTGCGGCACTTTAGGGCGTTTTTAGTGGGCAAAAATGATGAGCTTAATTGCAGTCAGGATTGACAGTATTTATTGTAGCGTATGAGATCTGAAATATGAAGACATATATTTCTCAATACAATTACAATTAAGTTTTCCACATGGAAATTGAAATTAAATAGTAATTTCTTTCTTCTGAAATATATTGTTGAAGAACATTTATTGGTGGAGAGAAAGTTCTCTGTCTAGACCAGGTAAAAATAGATCTGTTATAAGCACAGTTACAAATTCATTCAAACATTTTTACATTTCTCCTTTTTTGTATCACACAGTGTGTTTTAGAAGCATTGCAATTTATGTGAAAAGGCACTGGCTAGGCAATCATTAAATTCACACATCAAGGCTACAAAACGAGCCCAGATGTTTGGCATTTTCCCAGTCAAAAGCATGTGCAGATGAAAAGCAAAACTCAAAATGAAATTTCTGGCCAATGCAAATTAAATGAACGTATTGTTTGCAATGCAAGGAGTGAGGTTGTCTACAGTATTCCTCAGATTTCATCACAGTTCAGGATTATAGCCTTGTACCAGTGCATTACATTGCTGCCATTTACGTAGCACACAGCCATTGTTATCCAGTGAGACTTGCTATACAAACACAAGTGCAATGATCCGGGACCATAGTGCAGTAATTCCTGAGAGCTGGAGAATGAAGTCCCAAGAGAGTTAGAATGCGCAAGAACTGCAGACCCAATTGACAACTTATCAGCTGCCCTATTTACATTCACTAATCTGCACAAACAAGGACAAAGAACCACAGGCTCTGGCAAAAACAAAGGGACTTGCAAAGCAGGGGACAATCCCCCCTGGAGCAATGCGGGGTTAAGGCTCTTGCTCAAGGACCCAACAGCTGTGCGGATCATGGCTACGACCCACAAACCTTCCAGGTCCCAGTCATGTTCCTTAGCCACTGGACTACAGGCTGACCCTAAGGTTAAGGTTAAGGTGTCAAACTGCAGTCTGAGGAGGCTGGTCTTCAGTAGAAGTTGTGGTTCTATTGTGATTATTGTGTGAAGCTCATTCCGCCACAGAGGGGCCAGAACAGACAGATGACAGTACCGGGAACTGCAGGTTCAGATGAGGATGAGCCAGACACGCAGGTTCAGGAAGGCTAAGGAATGGAGGGGATCGGGCTGGTGTGTATGGTCTGACCTGCTGAAGGCAGTCCCCTTGGTCGTCCGGCAGGTTTAGGAGCCGTGATACAATTACAAATTCATTGTAATACAATTTTTTGGATGTAATTCTATTTTACATGACTCCCTCAAATACAGTACATGATTTCTCAATCTCAACGGGTTTGAGAAGTACCAGATTTTTTAATAAATAAAATTCAAGGGTTGGCATTCAATAGGTAGCAAGTAATTGGTCAGTCAGGTGAAAACTACAGGAACTAACAGACAGTGATGGCACTGGTGACTGACCGGAAGAGGGGAGTCTTGGTGAAGTCAGGGTACATTTGGCATACGGCACTAGCAAACGCACCATGGAGCCATGGCTATAATGGCCAAGGCCAGGGAGATCGGTTCACTTTTTCCACATGTTTACACCCTCACTACTCTTCCTTAGAAACAATAGTCAGGCTTTACCGGGATCCTGAGATTATGCTGGGTAATCTGGTGCTAAACCCGGCAGATTACAGCGCATACCCAGAACCTTGGGCATGCTCCCTCATCCTAAGTGAGCCTCTTAACATTCAGAGGGGGAGACATAATGTGTGCGTACATAATGTCCCATCCTTTCAACAAAACACAAAACATGTTTATTTTATTTTATGTGGTGCAGTTCCAGGCAGATTTGTAGGAAGTGTTTGATATCTCCCTCAAGGACGGTTTGTTGTTGAAAAATGCACTGCTTCCCGAACCCATGGCTGTTCAAGAATAGAAGGACGACTGGAGGCATGTGCTCGTTTTTGGGAAGGCTTATTTGAACACACACGCGTTTACACTACTGTCCTTTAACCACAGTCCTCACTAAATACAGTCAGACCCTTTTCACGGCTTAACAGCTGCTTACTCTTTTCTGTTCTGAAGCAAAGTATAGCCAATGAACAAGCCTGTCAACGATCTTGGTCACTGCTGTGGTATTGGGCCTGTGGGACATTCACCTGAGAATGCGTTCAGAGATGCTCTGCCCTTCCCTTAACAACATAATCACTGACTGGCTTTGTGCTTATAATAAAGCTATAATTATCCAATCGGCTTCCCCTCCAGACTGCAGCTGTCAGAGCTGATGTACCTTTGGCCTCAGTGGGGGAGCGTGTGAATAAACCATGATTAATACTGCATCACTCCAGGGTCTGTCTGCTCTGTGTTTCACTGTCCTCTCAAGCTCCTGCCTCATCTGTCTCAATTGGCAGAGGAAATACAGATTTTGCGATTTCAGACAGGCCATTGAAAACTATACTATACTAATACTATACAAAGTCTTCTGCTGCTGTAGCCTATCCACTTAGTTATAATGCGTTGTGTGTTCAGAGATGCTCTTCTGCATACCACTGTGTGGTTTTTTGCGTTACTGTCACCTTCCTGTTAGCTTCTACCAGTCCGGCCCTTCTCCTCTGACCTCTCATTAACAAGGCGTTTCTGTCTGCAGAACAGAACTGGTGCTCACAGGTTTATTTATTTTTTTGCACCATTCTTTGCAAACTCTAGAGACTAGTGTGCGTAAAAATCCCAGGAGATCAGCCGTTTCCGCCACCAACAATCATTCCACGGTCAAAGTCAATTAGATCAGATTTTTTCCACATTCTGATGGTTGATTTGAACATTAACTGAAGCTCCTGACCCGTATCTACATGATTGTATGCATTGCACTGCTGCCACATAATTGGCTGACTAGATAATCGCATTAATAAATAGGTGTAATCTAGTAAAAATGTTCTTAATAAGCTTGGTGACTGTATATAATCCACACTGTTCCCTTAATACATATTTTTAGGTCTCACTGTAAAGGAGTCTAGTGTGCATTTTTGCAATAGGTTACAACATAAGTTGTCCATCGTCTCAGTAGCTACTAAAAGCGCATGTATCTGTTCATAATATTATTTTGTCCATATGGACAGAAAGCTTGCATTACTCCTAAAAATGTGTGAAGAGAAGTGGTGGATCAGAGTTCAGATCAGAGGAAGGGCTGTCTCTGTCGCAGCTTTGTCAGTTTGGGATGCCCTATTGAAGAGGAACTTCCTGTTTCCAGTATGCGACTTCCTGTTTCATACCACCTGGAAGACCCCTTGACCTCGCTTGCCCTCTGTGGCTCCCTGGGACCCTTTCCGCTATTTCACGAGTGTTAAAAATGCTGTGCGAGTTGAAGTAAATCGCTGCTCAGCCGTTTGTTTGGTTAAGCTCAGTATTAGTTACTGGTGCCACGGTTTTTGCAGATAAGCCGTTGTTTTCTGTTTTCATTTTGGGTTATGCAATAACACGGGCGCTAATAATTCACACACAATTTTCATGGAAACCACCTAATGATCATAACACACCTCTTCATCCATAAGTCGTTGCCTGCTAACTTGCAGATTTAGGTAGGTCTTTCTTGCAGAGATGGCTCTGTTTACAGTGGTTTGCGTTTGCATGTAGTGGGAGTGACATAACGATTATGGATGGCATAACTAATCGAGGATACAAAATGTTCCACTTATCTGCTATCCATGCCCAGGTCTTGTCACATGCAGGTGCAGTAGAAGACATGGGCTCACACTGGCAGAGGCAGATTGTTTTTGATCTCACTTCCCCGCAGCAGGGCTCAAAACCAGACGTCTGCGAGAAACTGGGAAGCTCTACATTTGAGCATCCAGTATGCACATCATTTCTCTAAAGTCTTTGTTTGTTTGCTGCCTTTACATTTTAAGTAGGACATTTCCTCTAAGGCTTGCATTTTAATTTAAAATCATGTTTGTTTTTTTGTAGAATGAATTCCAGTACATCCATGTTTTGAAGAGCAATGTGCTGAACTCTAAGCTTCTGCGGAGTGACCCTCATGACCCTATTCCTCTGTAATTACTCAGAGTGAGGCTAATCAATCTAGTTTGCATATTTTCATGAAAATGAATGGGGGCGATTTACAGTAATGAGAGGACACAGCGATGCCGTCCACATGACTAAACAAGGCTTCTGCTCTTCTCTGTTTTTGAGAAAATCCGACCTACCGTATGACATTTCTGTTGTTAGGTTTTAGCATATTTTGTTGTTTCTCAGATGAAAGGATTTACAGCTAGAAAGAGATAAAGGTTTATCAAGTGAAGAAATGGAAGGTCTTCATATATCTCCTTCAAAAGCCCCCAGTACATGGAAATTTATTGCCCGCCTCCTGAATTTAAATTGCTTCCTGCCAGGCTAATGTTTTACATTGTTATTGTCAGTGCAGATATTTAGTTTTTTATCTCAGGGATTAGGGAAACAGGACTGCCTTGGGTCAGCTCCCATCCCTCCAGCAGTTTTAGCAGATACAGTAATAACTGTTAATAATATCAAATGTGTTGAACGTTCGACTCTTTCCTCACTACCTTGTGCTCAACATGCATATTATTCGCTCTTACAATTACTTCACAAGGTTCTAACACAAATGATAAGCAATCAAAATACCATTTGATGACTCCAAACACCAGTGCTCGGGCCTATCCTAACAGTACCATATCTCTCTTACACTAGTAGCTGGATTGCAAGTCTCACCTTATTCTGACTAAGCAGTAAATGTTAATGGAACTGAAAAAGGCTACTGAGGACATTAACTGTTTTAGACATGTATCAAACAGCATAAGATATATCCACTCAAGATATATATAAATACTGACAGGTGCTTTTTAAGGCAAGGTTTTACACCACTGCACCTTCGTGTGACAGTGTAATTTGCACCTTTTTTTATTTAAGTCTAGTTTATGAGTGTAATTTAAAAATAACAAAAGAAAGACGATGGACTTCTGAGAGCCGTTCTGGCTTTATTCTTTCAGTGCTAGGTTGTGCTTGACAAGGTCATGTCAAGGGAACACGATTGTTACTCAATTGGCCTGCATTTCATTTAGCACATCCAGTTTCTTCTGTCTTCAGGGTCTATTTAAAGAAATCTGGAGAGCACAGGAGGTGGATTTCTGCGTCTGTAAATTAGGTCCTCTAGTATTTCCTGTTCCTTTGGAATTGCTCTTTGGATGTGGTGTCAGGCCAAATTTTCCTTTTTTTTTCAAAATCTTCCCAATGCTGAACAGGGCCTTCCCACTTTGGGAACCATATGGACAGAGACTGAAGACCATCCTGTATAATTAGATTTCAGTCTTTAGGCTCACATCCAAAGCTTGCCATATCCCTCACAGTACAGTACGGCCAGGGCTAGGTTTGCTTTGCCGATTCCGACAGTGTCCCCCCCACATCCACACCATCTGTTGATACATCACTGCCAAACTAATAATAAAAAAAAAAATTAAAAAAAAAAAACATTTCAGTTTCCTCCAGTGGTTTGCCACTCTCATCAGACATAGTGTTTATTTTCTTTGCCTCGTCATCTCTGTGTTTCTGGATCTAGCCATCAGCTGTGTTCGTACTGCATCTGTTGGTTGTGCAAAGTCAAAGTCTTGCTAAACAGATTCACGCTTTATCCCTGCTGGCCCGTCCCGCACTGGACACTGCCCATCAGCCGGTCCGTAGCTGGGATGAATAGGGACGGTGAGCCGGCAGCATTGTCTTTGTGCTGACTGTTGAAATGTGTCTGGACTGCACAATGAAGCGCTGCCGTACACAGCGCTCGCTGGGAGAGGAAGGTGCTGCTGTGGATGGTGAATCTGTGGAATCCTTCTTGAAAGTGCGCAAACGCCACAAAGCACACTGTGTTCGTTTGTGCCCGTCTTCCAAGGCTGGCCAAAGGCCAAATTGCAGCCTAATCTTCCCATAAATCTCTTCTCTGACGCCCGTCAGTCCCGCTTTAGCGGTGAGTCTGTTGGGTTTTATGGACCCAAGCATCATGCTGGACGTAGACAGCATGTTGACCCCCCTCTCCTTTCATTGTGGTCCGACTCTGTAGAGCCGTAGGTGGTTTAAGCAGTATGTCTGTCCTTTGGTTGGCAAGAGGAAGTCTGTATCACCGCTGCGTGCCTTTACTACTGGCTTGGAATTCCTGAATTGGGGCCAGTCCCATCTCGACACTCACGGCCTGAAGCAGGATGTCACTGCGCATTAGGTGACAGAATTTACTGCCTCTCTCGTAGAATATGACGGGGGAACAGAGTGCTTGAAAGGCCCTGCTCAGCAGCCATTTCGGTTGAGATTTAATGCGACTGATTAACATGGCCGTAGTGTCGGTCAGTCTTTTCATATGGCGATGCAAACGCAACAATGCAGTCAGTGAAGAACGCACACAATGGGAACAGTATGAGATGAGCAGGACCAAGAGGTGACGGAAAGGTCACGACAGACCCAGGGCCCACTGGAATAGGGCTATGAAGAAGATATGGAGTGACTTCAGTGAGTTAGTTTATTTAGATGATGTCCCTTTTATTCAGGGATATTCATAGTTTTAAAAAAAACAGCTGTCTAACTTCTTTCTTGTCAGTTTATGTTTTACTAGGGTAGGCACCCACTTGGTAACACAGACCAACCCATGAATAATTTTTTTCCTGAATATTTTTTTCATTTCCGACGGGGAAGCACACCGCACAAGTCAAATCGTGCTGAAACTCGACGTAGGAGATCTGACACGGATCCAGGGGCAGGATGTAACGTGCAGGGAATCTGATCCGCGGAGAACATGTGCCGAGCAGCTTTTGCAGAGAGGTCGGTCGGTGCGGGAAACGCACAGCCTGACTCGGAAAAGCATAATAAGCCATCTGGGGAGTGTATCGCGAGCGGGAGGGGGGAAACGGTGGGGTTTCAGGGAGGGACCCGCAGCTGGTGGGCCGAGCCTTTTGATTTCGCCCGGTCCTTTGATCCCTTCTTCCCGTATTTCCTGCAAGGAAGAACGTTCCAGCCTCCTGCCGTAAACCCCCCCTCCCCCCCCCCCTCCCATCCACAGTCCCCACCCCACGCCCCCAGACTGAAAGGGGGGCACGTGGAGGCAGGCATGGCTTCTGCTTTCTGTGAGAGCACACACACACACACACACCCTGCTCTCTGTGCCTTACAGTTCTGGAGGGGTTCTGCCACCAAGAATTCCACTGGTCTTAAATAATATGTGACCGGATGTGGGTTCACTCGTGTCAGGCCACATATTGCTTTCTCCAGGAAGTCTGTCCAGTATAATTTCAATATTTTGGTTACTACCATAATCTCTCTTAAGCTTTTAAGATGTCCATAACCAAGGCTATTGTTGACAAAACAGAGTTTCATATACATGCAAGTCAGGTCCATAAATATTTGGACATTGTTATTTTAGCTGTCTACCACAGGATATTGGAGTTGGGAGTAAATAATGAATGAAGCTCATAGTGTAGGAACGGTGACGGAATTACATCCCTTTTTATACATAGTCCCCCCCCCAATTTTAGGGGCACAAAAATAATTGGACAAATTAACGTAATCATAGATTAAATTGTCTTTTTTATACTTGGTTGCATATCCTTTGCATGCCATGACCTCCTGATGTCTGTGACCTATCAACATCATCAGAGTCTGGATATCTTATTTATTATATTATATTATTATATTATACGAGCGATACTAAACCTCTTTGCATTTGAATGGATCTCTATGGAAATTGCGGGTGGGACCTGATTCACCTGTAAATTAAGCTGAGACAGTATAGAACACATTTGTTGGCTAAATGGCTTTAGGTCATCAAGGGTCCAAGGTATCAAATGAGCCTCAAACCATCATGCTGCCGCCACACTCTTCTGGGGTTTCAGTCATACGGTGGGGCTCGATAGAAACCGCCCATCTTATGTCTACAGACTGTGTGTGCTACACCACAGATTACGTAATAGTGGGGATTAGGGGTGGTGTGAGCTTGTGTTGGCTAAGCAAACCTGGCAGAGCGGGAGCAGGAGAGAGGCTTCGGGGGGGACGGGAGCTGGTCTCATGGTGCCTCTCCTGCTGCAGCCATTGGCTCACTACTGCCCCCTGGCTGGCACAGGAGAAAGAAGGGAAAAAGCATTAAGTAACATAAGTAATTTTAATTTTTAAATGTCAATTTTTTCTAACTGTTGAAACAAGAATGTAACGATGACCTAGAACAGGATGGTAATGCCAATTATAGTTTATGAATGTTTTTATTTTTTGGATTAAGAGTGTCTTATAGAACTTAAACCTTGGGGTTGCCAAAAGAAGTGAAAATATGTTTACTTGCTTCTCAAACCAGGAATTATAGAATACATTGGGCCCCAAATCAGCCAGAACAAACTGTTTTGTTCTTGCTATTTTACATTGCACATAGATTAATGTCAGCAATTGCACCAATGCTGATTACCTGGCATGCTGATTATTCAGACATACTATCAATAAGGACTGCTAAATTTTTCATTGAGAGATGTACACTCTTAAATTTGTATGATGCTTGCTTTATAAACAAGATTTTGTGTACTGATTTATGTAATATTGCTACACACATGCTACACATGCAAAATGAATGTTTGTATTTTTATATATAGCTCTGATATCAGCTGCATACCAGCCATGGAGTGAATAAAGTGCTTGAAAGCGGAAATCCAGTCACAGTAGAACAGTTATGTACAGTATGACTTTGAGGGCACAAAGGCCACTTCACATAACAGCACATTTTGTAGTACGCTTTTGTTGAGAAACAATGGTTGTTAATTCAGTACCATCCCCCACATACTGCATGCACAGAGAGAAACACGCACACACCCACACACACACGCGCAATAAGTGTAGTTCATGATCTATGAGTTTGGTAAGCGCTGAAGCTGTCATTTTATGGTTTGTTTTGAAGAGCTCTAATAGAAAAACATTTCCTTTTCTGTGGAACAGCTGTGATGATGGGATCATCCTGTTTTTATTGGATTGGCGGAAAGAGGGTTTCAGGGACTGCAGTGGAAAGCACAAACTGCCACTCTTTTCTGATGCAAATAATCGCTATGCTAATTGGGTTCAAAACTCTCATTATCTGTATGCTGACAAATCATTACAATGTGGTAGCCACAGAGACTTAAGGCAACGTTCTTCCATCATGGTCCCACAGATCTATGCTTAACTTTGGGGACTCTTCCCACCTACTCCAAGAACAATGGTCATGGTGCTTGTATGCGTCTTCCAAAAGGTCTTAGTAAAATCAGGCCCTTAATTGTGTACCATGCTTATATAATATACTCATAATGTGAATATATAGAGGCTGTTTTTGCGTGGAAGCTGTGTCTTTAAGAGAAGGATTTCTACTCTTAGAAGGGTCCCTGGAGCAGCCGGTTCATAGTCACTTGAAGCTTGTTAATTGAAAACAGAAAAAATATATAATATAGAAAATATCCAGAGAACTTGAAAATAGTCTGTAATGTTCTGGACCTGTCTCTTGTGCCCTTCACTTTAATCAAATAGATAGACTTCTTTTATACCTTAATCTAGGACTTTGTATTGGTCTTTGTATTTGTACTGTAGTTCCTCAAGCCATCTTTATATGGTAGTTAGACTTAGCCTATCTACCTTGTGCACTGGACATAGTATGTTCATGGCCTTACAACCAATCATATATGAATTCTACCTTATCTGGCATGTTTGGTTGTTTGTTGTATGACCCTGATATGCACGGTTTCGTACATCGCTTTTGATAAAAGCGTCTGCTAAATAAAATGTAATGTAGAGTTGGTTATGTGGCCATCACTGACCTACAGTAGGTTTTAGATGGGGATATTATCCAGGCGACCTCTCCTCTCAGAAGACGGGGAGGCTTGCCAGCTAGCCGATGGGATGGAGTGGAGACCAGGTACATGATGGACAGGTGTGACAGGTGTGATGGTGGAGTCTGATGGTCACATCTGTGGTCTTTCTCCCCAGGGATCCCTTTCCCCAAGAACTTCATTCAGATCTGCAAGAAGATCCTGTGCCGACTGTTCCGGGTCTTCGTCCACGTTTACATTCACCACTTTGACCGCATCATCCTCATGGGCGCTGAGGCACACGTCAACACCTGCTACAAGCACTTTTACTACTTCGGCACCGAGCTGAACCTCATAGACCGCAAAGAGCTGGAGCCACTGGTGAGTGTGACCGTCTTCCGTTTACCCAACACCTAATCTACAGTGCTGGTGTATTATGTATCTTACACCCGTCATAACATCTCACTGAAGTACTGAAAATAAAAATGTAAAGGCTGGTTTATGCTCCATCTGCTGACTGGTGACTGTCTGATGACAGTCGGTTTAAATATATTTCAATAAAACAAGGACAACGGCCATAGTCAATGTCGGCAGAACATTCTGTGATTTAAGCGAGTGCTGATCATGATTCAGCTGGTGATTATTGATACAGGATGCATTTATAACAGGTCCGTGATTAGACACACCATAAAGGTCCCCAAATCCTGCAACAAGACATGGATTCAGTTTGACCTGACAATACAAACACCTACTGTAAACAGAAAAATCACCAGACAATCAACAGTCGAAAAAACGAGTCCAGTGAAACAAAGGATGCTTTCTCCGCATTATCATAAGAAATTCTCATGATCCGGCTTAGAAAATGCCAACACCCACGCAAGCAGGAAAAAACAAGAAAAACAGTCCAGTGTGAAATAATGAGTGAAGTCCCCATCTCCACTTCCCTAGATCAGTATCCCTTAATGTTGCTTGCATTAGTCCTCAAAGTAATAGAAATAGTACTGTAGTTACATACTGTCCAGAGCAGGGCTACTCTACTCCTCGTCCTGCGGGCCGCCATGTCCGTAGGCATTTGCTTCAACCGTGTGTTACACCACCTGCTTTCACTAATTCTCTCATTATCTGAACCAAACAGGTAAAATAATGAGTGAAATGAGGTGGTGTAACGCACGGTCGGAGCGAATACCTCTAGACGTGTAAGTGTGTAAAATTTGTTAGTGAACATAGCGTACTTTTATAACAAGACTATATTATTTCTAGGAATGATATTTAGCAATGTGATTCAAATGTATCATAGTGATGCAGTACTTTGGGGCCTGTGGCAGATCCAATTACTGAGGAAAGAATAACCGGGAGCAGAACGTTGGTCATATGGCTCGAAAGGACAGTGGAAATGATTCAGACTTTCATGCTAATATTAGTACGGGCTAACTGATTCAGTTGAGGTGAAATATCATATTTCATATTTCACCTGGGCCTGAAAATCGTTAATCAATATCGCATGAAAAATATCGCGCCTATGTATGCCAAATTTGAAAAGGGAGGCCATTTCCACAATGATAAAGGTGCTTTTCATGGAAAAGCAGTTCCAAGAAAGCTGTTATTTTTGGAGCACACACAGCTTAGGGCAATACACTGTTTAATGGACAGGGGAGACTGACCTTTCAACGTCAAACGACGACTTCCTCAGAATCATTTTATTTTCGTCTTTTTTTTACTCTGAGGAAGATGTCGGCTGACGTCAAAACATCAGCGTCTTGTCAAATGTTAGTGCCTCGTCCCTGTGATGTTGCCCGGGTAAGGAGCCTCATATAAACCGATGAAGCCCTTTCACGTGTGGCTGAATGATACTGTGCAGAACAGCCGGATTTCCTGAAGGAACAGAGACCACAGGACAGTGAGAGTGGCTGTGCAGGCCATCTGCCTGCCCCGCCCCTCACAGCATCCAGATGGGGGATCTGGTCAGTGTGATTGTGGTCAACAATGCACAGCGGGCACGGGCCCCTGCCTGCCACCGCGGGGGCCCCAGATGGCTCCGGCTCCTCCGAGCGGTTCGGCCTCCGCGGCGTGTCATCGCGCGGAAGATCGATTCGCCGTCTTCAGCGCCGCCAGGGCAGGAAGCGCACTGAGCGATGCTCAGAACTGGAGTGAAGCGAAGCGAAGCCAAGGGCCTTGAACGCAGTCCTACAGGAGGAAAGGGATCAGCGGCGCCTGCTGCTCTGTGAAATCACGATCGACCCAGAGAGCAGTGCCGCATCGCGCCAATGCTGAGCCCAGCGTGGCGACGGTCTGCCAGAGGCACGCTGCTCTGTTAAGTGCTGCTAATCCTGGGTCACAGTTCACTGTTCCACATATAGTAGGAAAAGTATCTGTCAGCAGGGCAAACAAGATTATGATGAAGTTGCTCAAACAACTCATATAAAAGTTCTGCTGAAATTTAGAATCGGACTTCATTTCTAAAAGTCAAACTCTGTGTAACAAAAAAAAAAGTAGGCCATTTCACGGCGTTTAACCTACTTAATGTTACAACTGTTGGGGAAGCATTTATGTTACAATCCTCTTAAAAGCGCGGCCTACTAACCTTAATTACTGAATGTAAGCATCGGTTGTAAAGCCACTGTGGTTGACAGCATGCCTCCTCTCTGTGCTTGCTGTGGGGTCTGTGTGTCTTTTGAGACGGCCTGCTTCACACCCTCGCAGAGACCAAAACATGTTGCCGTGTGCTTATCCATCGAAATGGCGTTTTAATGCTGGTCTTTCGTCTGTGGTTTAAACTGCCGTCACAGCAGCGCACCGAGAGCAATGCCTCTGTCTTTATCAACATTGTCAGAACTTCATTATTTCACTCGTTCAGCGGCTGTAGTGTTTTATAAACTCTTTACTAGAATCCTTTTTTTTGGGAGCGTGTCTATGTTCCCACAGCTCTATGTTCCCACAGCCCTATGTTCCCACAGCCCTATGTTCCCACAGCTCTATGTTCCCACAGCCCTATGTTCCCACAGCTCTATGTTCAGTTGACTTCACACTCAGCAGGCTGCTTGCACGGGACCTGAAGAAATCCAGTGTATGTTTGTGCAATTTAGACACAGTACATGTTCAATTATCTATAAGTTTTTAATGAACAAGCAAACAAGCGAAATAAGAAAAAATACACTATTTATGCAGTTCACTTAAAACTGGAAAGGGCTCTACATCAGTACTTTTCAACCCTTTATGTGCCAGGAACAGGCATCTGCAAGTGCTGTCCTTTGAGGACTATTTTGACATCTAAATATATAAAGTTCAGTTTACACGATCAATAATAAACATTTAATTTTGAAAAAAAATTAAATCTTAGAAATGTGGGAACATAGGGCTGTGGGAACATAGGGATGACTCCCTTTTTTTTTTTCTTGCATTACAAAGGCTTAGTCCAACGGTCTTTAATGTTGTTTTCAAAAGTTTGCCACGCCCCATATAATTGTTTCATTTGTCAAAGAGTCCACTCAAATTACTCTGCAGGAAACGTAGTCGTTTTGTCGATTAGAGAAACTGAACTGAATGCTATTTACTAGAAGAAAAAAAACACATTTTGAAGCATCCAAGGAGTAAACGACCAGTTAAGTTTAACACAAGTCACGGATGGTTAATGAAAGACTTTATCAGTGAGGGAACATTGAAAGGAAAGTTATGCCTATTTGGAGAAACCTGTAGCTGAGGCACGCGCTTCGAAGGAAGGTCTGCACTCTGCACATTAAATAGCCTCTGCACGTCTATAGACTGTTTTTTAACCTCTATGGTCCGTAACCCGTGTGCCTGTTCAGTCGTAGTTTAGTCCGCGAACGAGGTTGGAAAATTATTCTTAGTATTTATTTTCTTTATTTATATTCTTTATTTATGTAAAAAATAAAAATAAAAATACAAACGGTCTT